>NW_025062547.1:0-155753 GCF_018153295.1 Drosophila grimshawi | reverse complement strand
TTAGACGAAGATATGGCCATTTATTTCAAAGGTAGACCCTATTTACTGCTTTCCTTATATTTTCTATTTATCGAAGAATATCCCTTAATATCTTTCTTAGATGAGTCGGAAGTCAAATTATTTTAATGCAGTTTTGTTCCGAAGATTAAGTGAATTCTAAAACACCTTTATAATTGAAATGGGGCAATTTTAGACGAAGATATGGCCATTTATTTCAAGGTGGACCCTATTTAATGCTTTCCATATATTTTCTGTTGATCAAAGAATATCCCTTAATATCTTTCTTAGATGAGTCGGAAGTCAAATTATTTTAATGCAGTTTTGTTCCAAAGATCAAGTGAATTCTAACAACACCTTTATAATTGAAATGGGGCAATTTTAGACGAAGATATTGCCATTTATTTCAAGGTAGACCCTATTTAATGCTTTCCTTATATTTTCTATTTATCGAAGAATATCCCTTAATATCTTTCTTAGATGAGTCGGAAATCAAATTATTTTAATGCAGTTTTGTTTCAAAAATCGAGTGAATTCTAAAAACACCTTTATAATTGAAATGGGGCAATTTTATACGAAGATATGGCCATTTATTTCAAGGTAGACCCTATTTACTGCTTTCCTTATATTTTCTATTTATCGAAGAATATCCCTTAATATCTTTCTTAGATGAGTCGGAAGTCAAATTATTTTAATGCAGTTTTGTTCCGAAGATTAAGTGAATTCTAAAAACACCTTTATAATTGAAATGGGGCAATTTTAGACGAAGATATGGCCATTTATTTCAAGGTGGACCCTATTTAATGCTTTCCATATATTTTCTGTTGATCAAAGAATATCCCTTAATATCTTTCTTAGATGAGTCGGAAGTCAAATTATTTTAATGCAGTTTTGTTCCAAAGATCAAGTGAATTCTAAAAACACCTTTATAATTGAAATGGGGCAATTTTAGACGAAGATATGGCCATTTATTTCAAGGTAGACCCTATTTAATGCTTTCCTTATATTTTCTATTTATCGAAGAATATCCCTTAATATCTTTCTTAGATGAGTCGGAAATCAAATTATTTTAATGCAGTTTTGTTCCAAAAAATCGAGTGAATTCTAAAAACACCTTTATAATTGAAATGGGGCAATTTTAGACGAAGATATGGCCATTTATTTCAAGGTTGACCCTATTTAATGTTTGGCTTATATTTTCTATTAATCGAAGAATATCCCTTAATATCTTTCTTAGATGAGTCGGAGGTCAAATTATTTTAATGCAGTTTTGTTCCAAAGATCGAGTGAATTCTAAAAACTCCTTTTATAATTGAAATGGGGCAATTTTAGACGAAGATATGGCCATTTATTTCAAGGTTGACCCTATTTACTGCTTTCCTTATATTTTCTATTTATCGAAGAATATCCCTAAATTTCTTTCTTAGATGAGTCGGAAGTCAAATTATTTTAATGCAGTTTTGTTTCGAAGATTAAGTGAATTCTAAAAACACCTTTATAATTGAAATTGGGCAATTTTTGACGAAGATATGGCCATTTATTTCAAGGTGGACCCTATTTAATGCTTTCCATATATTTTCTGTTGATCAAAGAATATCCCTTAATATCTTTCTTAGATGAGTCGGAAGTCAAATTATTTTAATGCAGTTTTGTTCCAAAGATCAAGTGAATTCTAAAAACACATTTATAATTGAAATGGGGCAATTTAGACGAAGATATGGCCATTTATTTCAAGGTAGACCCTATTTAATGCTTTCCATATATTTTCTGTTGATCAAAGAATATCCCTTAATATCTTTCTTAGATGAGTCGGAAGTCAAATTATTTTAATGCAGTTTTGTTCAAAAGATCGAGCGAATCCTAAAAACACCTTTATAGTTGAAATGGGGCAATTTTATACAAAGATATGGCCATTTATTTCAAGGTAGACCCTATTTAATGCTTTCCTTATATTTTCTATTTATCGAAGAATATCCCTTAATATCTTCTTAGATGAGTCGGAAATCAAATTATTTTAATGCAGTTTTGTTCCAAAAATCGAGTGAATTCTAAAAACACCTTTATAATTGAAATGGGGCAATTTTAGACGAAGATATGGCCATTTATTTCAAGGTTGACCCTATTTAATGCTTTCCATATATTTTCTGTTGATCAAAGAATATCCCTTAATATCTTTCTTAGATGAGTCGGAAGTCAAATTATTTTAATGCAGTTTTGTTCCAAAGATCAAGTGAATTCTAAAAACACCTTTATAATTGAAATGGGGCAATTTTAGACGAAGATATGGCCATTTATTTCAAGGTAGACCCTATTTAATGCTTTCCTTATATTTTCTATTTATCGAAGAATATCCCTTAATATCTTTCTTAGATGAGTCGGAAATCAAATTATTTTAATGCAGTTTTGTTCCAAAGATCGAGTGAATTCTAAAAACACCTTTATAATTGAAATGGGGCAATTTTTGACGAAGATATGGCCATTTATTTCAAGGTTGACCCTATTTAATGTTTGGCTTATATTTTCTATTAATCGAAGAATATCCCTTAATATCTTTCTTAGATGAGTCGGAAATCAAATTATTTTAATGCAGTTTTGTTTCAAAGATTACGTTAATTCTAAAAACACCTATATAATTGAAATGGGGCAATTTTAGACGAAGATATGGCCATTTATTTCAAGGTTGACCCTATTTAATGTTTGGCTTATATTTTCTATTAATCGAAGAATATCCCTTAATATCTTTCTTAGATGAGTCGGAAGTCAAATTATTTTAATGCAGTTTTGTTCCAAAGATCGAGTGAATTCTAAAAAAACCTTTATAATTGAAATGGGGCAATTTTAGACGAAGATATGGCCATTTATTTCAAGGTAGACCCTATTTAATGCTTTCCATATATTTTCTGTTGATCAAAGAATATCCCTTAATATCTTTCTTAGATGAGTCGGAAGTCAAATTATTTTAGAGCAGTTTTGTTCCAAAGATCGAGCGAATCTTAAAAACACCTTCATAATTGAAATGGGGCAATTTTATTTAAAGATATGGCCATTTATTTCAAGGTAGACCCTATTTAATGCTTTCCTTATATTTTCTATTTATCGAAGAATATCCCTTAATATCTTTCTTAGATGAGTCGGAAGTCAAATTATTTTAATGCAGTTTTGTTCCAAAGATCGGGTGAATTCTAAAAACACCTTTATAATTGAAATGGGGCAATTTTAGACGAAGATATGGCCATTTATTTCAAGGTTGACCCTATTTAATGTTTGGCTTATATTTTCTATTAATCGAAGGATATCCCTTAATATCTTTCTTAGATGAGTCGGAAGTCAAATTATTTTAATGCAGTTTTGTTCCAAAGATCGAGTGAATTCTAAAAACACCTTTATAATTGAAATGGGGCAATTTTAGACGAAGATATGGCCATTTATTTCAAGGTAGACCCTATTTAATGCTTTCCTTATATTTTCTATTTATCGAAGAATATCCCTTAATATCTTTCTTAGATAAGTCGGAAATCAAATTATTTTAATGCAGCTTTGTTCCAAAAATCAATTGAATTCTAAAAACACCTTTATAATTGAAATGGGGCAATTTTTGACGAAGATATGGCCATTTATTTCAAGGTGGACCCTATTTAATGCTTTCCATATATTTTCTGTTGATCAAAGAATATCCCTTAATATCTTTCTTAGATGAGTCGGAAGTCAAATTATTTTAATGCAGTTTTGTTCCAAAGATCAAGTGAATTCTAAAAAACACCTTTATAATTGAAATGGGGCAATTTAGACGAAGATATGGCCATTTATTTCAAGGTAGACCCTATTTAATGCTTTCCATATATTTTCTGTTGATCAAAGAATATCCCTTAATATCTTTCTTAGATGAGTCGGAAGTCAAATTATTTTAATGCAGTTTTGTTCCAAAGATCGAGCGAATCCTAAAAACACCTTTATAATTGAAATGGGGCAATTTTATACGAAGATATGGCCATTTATTTCAAGGTAGACCCTATTTAATGCTTTCCTTATATTTTCTATTTATCGAAGAATATCCCTTAATATCTTTCTTAGATGAGTCGGAAGTCAAATTATTTTAATGCAGTTTTGTTCCAAAATCGAGTGAATTCTAAAAACACCTTTATAATTGAAATGGGGCAATTTTAGACGAAGATATGGCCATTTATTTCAAGGTTGACCCTATTTAATGCTTTCCATATATTTTCTGTTGATCAAAGAATATCCCTTAATATCTTTCTTAGATGAGTCGGAAGTCAAATTATTTTAATGCAGTTTTGTTCCAAAGATCAAGTGAATTCTAAAAACACCTTTATAATTGAAATGGGGCAATTTTGACGAAGATATGGCCATTTATTTCAAGGTAGACCCTATTTAATGCTTTCCTTATATTTTCTATTTATCGAAGAATATCCCTTAATATCTTTCTTAGATGAGTCGGAAGTCAAATTATTTTAATGCAGTTTTGTTCCAAAAATCGAGTGAATTCTAAAAACACCTTTATAATTGAAATGGGGCAATTTTAGACGAAGATATGGCCATTTATTTCAAGGTTGACCCTATTTAATGTTTGGCTTATATTTTCTATTAATCGAAGAATATCCCTTAATATCTTTCTTAGATGAGTCGGAAATCAAATTATTTTAATGCAGTTTTGTTCCAAAGATTAAGTTAATTCTAAAAACACCTATATAATTGAAATGGGGCAATTTTAGACGAAGATATGGCCATTTATTTCAAGGTAGACCCTATTTAATGTTTGGCTTATATTTTCTATTAATCGAAGAATATCCCTTAATATCTTTCTTAGATGAGTCGGAAGTCAAATTATTTTAATGCAGTTTTGTTCCAAAGATCGAGTGAATTCTAAAAACACCTTTATAATTGAAATGGGGCATTTTTAGACAAAGATATGGCCATTTATTTCAAGGTAGACCCTATTTAATGCTTTCCATATATTTTCTATTTATCGAAGAATATCCCTTAATATCTTTCTTAGATAAGTCGGAAGTCAAAATATTTTAATGCAGTTTTGTTCCAAAGATCAAGTGAATTCTAAAAACACCTTTATAATTGAAATGGGGCAATTTTAGACGAAGATATGGCCATTTATTTCAAGGTTGACCCTATTTAATGTTTGGCTTATATTTTCTCTTAATCGAAGGATATCCCTTAATATCTTTCTTAGATGAGTCGGAAGTCAAATTATTTTAATGCAGTTTTGTTCCAAAGATCGAGTGAATCCTAAAAACACCTTTATAATTGAAATGGGGCAATTTTTGACGAAGATATGGCCATTTATTTCAAGGTAGACCCTATTTAATGCTTTCCATATATTTTCTATTTATCGAAGAATATCCCTTAATATCTTTCTTAGATGAGTCGGAAGTCAAATTATTTTAATGCAGTTTTGTTCCAAAAATCAAGTGAATTCTAAAAACACCTTTATAATTGAAATGGGGCAATTTTAGACGAAGATATGGCCATTTATTTCAAGGTTGACCCTATTTAATGCTTGCCTTATATTTTCTATTGATCGAAGAATATCCCTTAATATCTTTCTTAGATGAGTCGGAAGTCAAATTATTTTAATGCAGTTTTGTTCCAAAGATCAAGCGAATCCTAAAAACACCTTTATAATTGAAATGGGGCAATTTTAGACGAAGATATGGCCATTTATTTCAAGGTTGACCCTATTTAATGTTTGGCTTATATTTTCTATTAATCGAAGAATATCCCTTAATATCTTTCTTAGATGAGTCGGAAGTCAAATTATTTTGATGCAGTTTTTGTTCCAAAGATCGAGTGAATTCTAAAAACACCTTTATAATTGAAATGGGGCAATTTTTTACGAAGATATGGCCATTTATTTCAAGGTAGACCCTATTTAATGCTTTCCATATATTTTCTGTTGATCAAAGAATATCCCTTAATATCTTTCTTAGATGAGTCGGAAGTCAAATTATTTTAATGCAGTTTTGTTCCAAAGATCAAGTGAATTCTAAAAACACCTTTATAATTGAAATGGGGCAATTTTAGACGAAGATATGGCCATTTATTTCAAGGTAGACCCTATTTAATGCTTTCCTTATATTTTCTATTTATCGAAGAATATCCCTTAATATCTTTCTTAGATGAGTCGGAAGTCAAATTATTTTAATGCAGTTTTGTTCCAAAGATTAAGCGAATTCAAAAAACACCTTTATAATTGAAATGGGGCAATTTTTGATGAAGATATGGCCATTTATTTCAAGGTTGACCCTATTTAATGCTTTCCATATATTTTCTGTTGATCAAAGAATCTCCCTTAATATCTTTCTTAGATGAGTCGGAAGTCAAATTATTTTAATGCAGTTTTGTTTTAAAGATCGAGTGAATTCTAAAAACACCTTTATAATTGAAATGGGGCAATTTTAGACGAAGATATGGCCATTTATTTCAAGGTTGACCCTGTTTAATGTTTGGCTTATATTTTCTATTTATCGAAGAATATCCCTTAATATCTTTCTTAGATGAGTCGGAAGTCAAATTATTTTAATGCAGTTTTGTTCCAAAGATCAAGTGAATTCTAAAAACACCTTTATAATTGAAATGGGGCAATTTTAGACGAAGATATGGCCATTTATTTCAAGGTAGACCCTATTTAATGTTTGCCTTATATTTTCTATTAATCGAAGAATATCCCTTAATATCTTTCTTAGATGAGTCGGAAGTCAAATTATTTTAATGCAGTTTTGTTCCAAAGATCGAGTGAATTCTAAAAACACCTTTATAATTGAAATGGGGCAATTTTAGACGAAGATATGGCCATTTATTTCAAGGTAGACCCTATTTAATGCTTTCCATATATTTTCTGTTGATCAAAGAATATCCCTTAATATCTTTCTTAGATGAGTCGGAAGTCAAATTATTTTAATGCAGTTTTGTTCCAAAGATCAAGTGAATTCTAAAAACACCTTTATAATTGAAATGGGGCAATTTTAGACGAAGATATGGCCATTTATTTCAAGGTTGACCCTATTTAATGTTTGGCTTATATTTTCTATTAATCGAAGGATATCCCTTAATATCTTTCTTAGATGAGTCGGAAGTCAAATTATTTTAATGCAGTTTTGTTCCAAAGATCGAGTGAATTCTAAAAACACCTTTATAATTGAAATGGGGCAATTTTAGACGAAGATATGGCCATTTATTTCAAGGTTGACCCTATTTAATGTTTGGCTTATATTTTCTATTAATCGAAGAATATCCCTTAATATCTTTCTTAGATGAGTCGGAAATCAAATTATTTTAATGCAGTTTTGTTCCAAAGATCGAGTGAATTCTAAAAACACCTTTATAATTGAAATGGGGCAATTTTATACGAAGATATGGCCATTTATTTCAAGGTAGACCCTATTTAATGTTTGCCTTATATTTTCTATTAATCGAAGAATATCCCTTAATATCTTTCTTAGATGAGTCGGAAGTCAAATTATTTTAATGCAGTTTTGTTCCAAAGATCAAGTGAATCCTAAAAACACCTTTATAATTGAAATGGGGCAATTTTATGACAAAGATATGGCCATTTATTTCAAGGTAGACCCTATTTAATGCTTTCCATATATTTTCTATTTATCGAAGAATATCCCTTAATATCTTTCTTAGATGAGTCGGAAGTCAAATTATTTTAATGCAGTTTTGTTCCAAAGATCAAGTGAATTCTAAAAACACCTTTATAATTGAAATGGGGCAATTTTAGACGAAGATATGGCCATTTATTTCAAGGTTGACCCTATTTAATGTTTGGCTTATATTTTCTATTAATCGAAGAATATCCCTTAATATCTTTCTTAGATGAGTCGGAAGTCAAATTATTTTGATGCAGTTTTGTTCCAAAGATCGAGCGAATCCTAAAAACACCTTTATAATTGAAATGGGGCAATTTTATACAAAGATATGGCCATTTATTTCAAGGTAGACCCTATTTAATGCTTTCCATATATTTTCTATTTATCAAAGAATATCCCTTAATATCTTTCTTAGATGAGTCGGAAGTCAAATTATTTTAATGCAGTTTTGTTCCAAAGATCAAGTGAACTCTAAAAACACCTTTATAATTGAAATGGGGCAATTTTAGACGAAGATATGGCCATTTATTTCAAGGTTGACCCTATTTAATGTTTGGCTTATATTTTCTATTTATCGAAGAATATCCCTTAATATTTTTCTTAGATGAGTCGGAAATCAAATTATTTTAATGCAGTTTTGTTCCAAAGATCGAGCGAATCCTAAAAACACCTTTATAATTGAAATGGGGCAATTTTAGACGAAGATATGGCCATTTATTTCAAGGTTGACCCTATTTAATGTTTGGCTTATATTTTCTATTAATCGAAGAATATCCCTTAATATCTTTCTTAGATGAGTCGGAAGTCAAATTATTTTGATGCAGTTTTGTTCCAAAGATCGAGCGAATCCTAAAAACACCTTTATAATTGAAATGGGGCAATTTTATACAAAGATATGGCCATTTATTTCAAGGTAGACCCTATTTAATGCTTTCCATATATTTTCTATTTATCGAAGAATATCCCTTAATATCTTTCTTAGATGAGTCGGAAGTCAAATTATTTTAATGCAGTTTTGTTCCAAAGATCAAGTGAATTCTAAAAACACCTCTATAATTGAAATAGGGCAATTTTATACGCAGATATGGCCATTTATTTCAAGGTAGACCCTATTTAATGATTTCCATATATTTTCTGTTGATCAAAGAATATCCCTTAATATCTTTCTTAGATGAGTCGGAAGTCAAATTATTTTAATGCAGTTTTGTTCCAAAGATCGAGTGAATTCTAAAAACGCCTTTATAATTGAAATGGGGCAATTTTTGACGAAGATATGGCCATTTATTTCAAGGTTGACCCTATTTAATGCTTTCCATATATTTTCTATTTATCGAAGAATATCCCTTAATATCTTTCTTAGATGAGTCGGAAGTCAAATTATTTTAATGCAGTTTTGTTCCAAAGATCGAGCGAATCCTAAAAACACCTTTATAATTGAAATGGGGCAATTTTTGACGAAGATATGGCCATTTATTTCAAGGTAGACCCTGTTTAATGTTTGGCTTATGTTTTCTATTTATCGAAGAATATCCCTTAATATCTTTCTTAGATGAGTCGGAAATCAAATTATTTTAATGCAGTTTTGTTCCAAAGATCAAGTGAATTCTAAAAACGCCTTTATATTTGAAATGGGGCAATTTTATACGCAGATATGGCCATTTATTTCAAGGTAGACCCTATTTAATGCTTTCCATATATTTTCTATTTATCGAAGAATATCCCTTAATATCTTTCTTAGATGAGTCGGAAGTCAAATTATTTTGATGCAGTTTTGTTCCAAAGATCGAGCGAATCCTAAAAACACCTTTATAATTGAAATGGGGCAATTTTATACAAAGATATGGCCATTTATTTCAAGGTAGACCCTATTTAATGCTTTCCATATATTTTCTGTTGATCAAAGAATATACCTTAATATCTTTCTTAGATGAGTCGGAATTCAAACTATTTTAATGCAGTTTTGTTCCAAAGATCAAGTGAATTCTAAAAACACCTTCATAATTGAAATGGGGCAATTTTAGACGAAGATATGGCCATTTATTTCAAGGTAGACCCTATTTAATGCTTTCCATATATTTTCTATTTATCGAAGAATATCCCTTAATATCTTTCTTAGATGAGTCGGAAGTCAAATTATTTTAATGCAGTTTTGTTCCAAAAATCAAGTGAATTCTAAAAACACCTTTATAATTGAAATGGGGCAATTTTAGACGAAGATATGGCCATTTATTTCAAGGTTGACCCTATTTAATGTTTGGCTTATATTTTCTATTAATCGAAGAATATCCCTTAATATCTTTCTTAGATGAGTCGGAAGTCAAATTATTTTGATGCAGTTTTGTTCCAAAGATCGAGCGAATCCTAAAAACACCTTTATAATTGAAATGGGGCAATTTTATACAAAGATATGGCCATTTATTTCAAGGTAGACCCTATTTAATGCTTTCCATATATTTTCTGTTGATCAAAGAATATCCCTCAATATCTTTCTTAGATGAGTCGGAAGTCAAATTATTTTAATGCAGTTTTGTTCCAAAGATTAAGTGAATTCTAAAAACACCTTTATAATTGAAATGGGGTAATTTTAGACGAAGATATGGCCATTTATTTCAAGGTAGACCCTATTTAATGCTTTCCATATATTTTCTATTTATCGAAGAATATCCCTTAATATCTCTCTTAGATGAGTCGGAAATCAAAATATTTTAATGCAGTTTTGTTCCGAAGATTGAGTAAATTCTAAAAACACCTTTATAATTGAAATGGGGCAATTTGATACGCAGATATGGCCATTTATTTCAAGGTAGACCCTATTTAATGCTTTCCATATATTTTCTGTTGATCAAAGAATATCCCCTTAATATCTTTCTTAGATGAGTCGGAAGTCAAATTATTTTAGAGCAGTTTTGTTCCAAAGATCGAGCGAATTCTAAAAACACCGTTATAATTGAAATGGGGCAATTTTTGACGAAGATATGGCCATTTATTTCAAGGTTGACCCTATTTAATGCTTTCCATATATTTTCTGTTGATCAAAGAATATCCCTTAATATCTTTCTTAGATGAGTCGGAAGTCAAATTATTTTAATGCAGTTTTGTTCCAAAGATCAAGTGAACTCTAAAAACACCTTTATAATTGAAATGGGGCAATTTTAGACGAAGATATGGCCATTTATTTCAAGGTTGACCCTATTTAATGTTTGGCTTATATTTTCTATTAATCGAAGAATATCCCTTAATATTTTTCTTAGATGAGTCGGAAATCAAATTATTTTAATGCAGTTTTGTTCCAAAGATCGAGCGAATCCTAACAACACCTTTATAATTGAAATAGGGCAATTTTAGACGAAGATATGGCCATTTATTTCAAGGTTGACCCTATTTAATGTTTGGCTTATATTTTCTATTAATCGAAGAATATCCCTTAATATTTTTCTTAGATGAGTCGGAAGTCAAATTATTTTGATGCAGTTTTGTTCCAAAGATCGAGCGAATCCTAACAACACCTTTATAATTGAAATGGGGCAATTTTATACAAAGATATGGCCATTTATTTCAAGGTAGACCCTATTTAATGCTTTCCATATATTTTCTGTTGATCAAAGAATATCCCTTAATATCTTTCTTAGATGAGTCGGAAGTCAAATTATTTTAATGCAGTTTTGTTCCAAAGATCAAGTGAATTCTAAAAACACCTTTATAATTGAAATGGGGCAATTTTAGACGAAGATATGGCCATTTATTTCAAGGTAGACCCTATTTAATGCTTTCCATATATTTTCTATTTATCGAAGAATATCCCTTAATATCTCTCTTAGATGAGTCGGAAATCAAAATATTTTAAGGCAGTTTTGTTCCAAAGATCGAGCGAATTCTAAAAACACCTTTATAATTGAAATGGGGCAATTTTTGACGAAGATATGGCCATTTATTTCAAGGTTGACCCTATTTAATGTTTGGCTTATATTTTCCATTAATCGAAGGATATCCCTTAATATCTTTCTTAGATGAGTCGGAAGTCAAATTATTTTAATGCAGATTTGTTCCAAAGATCGAGTGAATTCTAAAAACACCTTTATAATTGAAATGGGGCAATTTTTGACGAAGATATGGCCATTTATTTCAAGGTTGACCCTATTTACTGCTTTCCTTATATTTTCTATTTATCGAAGAATATCCCTTAATATCTTTCTTAGATGAGTCGGAAATCAAATTATTTTAATGCAGTTTTGTTCCAAAGATCAAGCGAATCCTAACAACACCTTTATAATTGAAATGGGGCAATTTTAGACGAAGATATGGCCATTTATTTCAAGGTTGACCCTATTTAATGTTTGGCTTATATTTTCTATTAATCGAAGAATGTCCCTTAATATATTTCTTAGATGAGTCGGAAGTCAAATTATATTAAAGCAGTTTTGTTCCGAAGATTGAGTAAATTCTAAAAACACCTTCATAATTGAAATGGGGCAATTTTAGACGAAGATATGGCCATTTATTTCAAGGTTGACCCTATTTACTGCTTTCCATATATTTTCTGTTGATCAAAGAATATCCCTTAATATCTTTCTTAGATGAGTCGGAAGTCAAATTATTTTAATGCAGTTTTGTTCCAAAGATCAAGTGAATTCTAAAAACACCTTTATAATTGAAATGGGGCAATTATAGACGAAGATATGGTCATTTATTTCAAGGTAGACCCTATTTAATGCTTTCCATATATTTTCTATTTATCGAAGAATATCCCTTAATATCTTTCTTAGATGAGTCGGAAGTCAAATTATTTTAATGCAGTTTTGTTCCAAAATCAAGTGAATTCTAAAAACACCTTTATAATTGAAATGGGGCAATTTTAGACGAAGATATGGCCATTTATTTCAAGGTTGACCCTATTTAATGTTTGGCTTATATTTTCTATTAATCGAAGAATATCCCTTAATATCTTTCTTAGATGAGTCGGAAGTCAAATTATTTTGATGCAGTTTTGTTCCAAAGATCGAGCGAATCCTAAAAACACCTTTATAATTGAAATGGGGCAATTTTATACAAAGATATGGCCATTTATTTCAAGGTAGACCCTATTTAATGCTTTCCATATATTTTCTGTTGATCAAAGAATATCCCTTAATATCTTTCTTAGATGAGTCGGAAGTCAAATTATTTTAATGCAGTTTTGTTCCAAAGATCAAGTGAATTCTAAAAACGCCTTTATAATTGAAATGGGGCAATTTTAGACGAAGATATGGCCATCTATTTCAAGGTAGACCCTATTTAATGCTTTCCATATATTTTCTATTTATCGAAGAATATCCCTTGATATTTTTCTTAGATGAGTCGGAAATCAAAATATTTTAATGCAGTTTTGTTCCGAAGATTGAATAAATTCTAAAAACACCTTTATAATTGAAATGGGGCAATTTTATACGCAGATATGGCCATTTATTTCAAGGTAGACCCTATTTAATGCTTTCCATATATTTTCTGTTGATCAAAGAATATCCCTTAATATCTTTCTTAGATGAGTCGGAAGTCAAATTATTTTAGAGCAGTTTTGTTCCAAAGATCGAGCGAATTCTAAAAACACCTTTATAATTGAAATGGGGCAATCTTTGACGAAGATATGGCCATTTATTTCAAGGTTGACCCTATTTAATGTTTGGCTTATATTTTCCATTAATCGAAGGATATCCCTTAATATCTTTCTTAGATGAGTCGGAAGTCAAATTATTTTAATGCAGTTTTGTTCCAAAGATCGAGTGAATTCTAAAAACGCCTTTATAATTGAAATGGGGCAATTTTTGACGAAGATATGGCCATTTATTTCAAGGTTGACCCTATTTACTGCTTTCCTTATATTTTATATTTATCGAAGAATATCCCTTAATATCTTTCTTAGATGAGTCGGAAGTCAAATTATTTTAATGACGTTTTGTTCCAAAGATCGAGTGAATTCTAAAAACACCTCTATAATTGAAATATGGCAATTTTATACGCAGATATGGCCATTTATTTCAAGGTAGACCCTATTTAATGATTTCCATATATTTTCTGTTGATCAAAGAATATCCCTTAATATCTTTCTTAGATGAGTCGGAAGTCAAATTATTTTAATGCAGTTTTGTTCCAAAGATCGAGTGAATTCTAAAAACGCCTTTATAATTGAAATGGGGCAATTTTTGACGAAGATATGGCCATTTATTTCAAGGTTGACCCTATTTACTGCTTTCCTTATATTTTCTATTTATCGAAGAATATCCCTTAATATCTTTCTTAGATGAGTCGGAAGTCAAATTATTTTGATGCAGTTTTGTTCCAAAGATCGAGCGAATCTAAAAACACCTTTATATTTGAAATTGGGCAATTTTATACAAAGATATGGCCATTTATTTCAAGGTAGACCCTATTTAATGCTTTCCATATATTTTCTGTTGATCAAAGAATATCCCTTAATATCTTTCTTAGATGAGTCGGAAGTCAAATTACTTAAATGCAGTTTTGTTCCAAAGATCAAGTGAATTCTAAAAACACCTCTATAATTGAAATTTTAGACGAAGATATGGCCATTTATTTCAAGGTAGACCCTATTTAATGCTTTCCATATATTTTCTATTTATCGAAGAATATCCCTTAATATCTCTCTTAGATGAGTCGGAAATCAAAATATTTTAAAGCAGTTTTGTTCCGAAGATTGAGTAAATTCTAAAAACACCTTTATAATTGAAATGGGGCAATTTTATACGCAGATATGGCCATTTATTTCAAGGTAGACCCTATTTAATGCTTTCCATATATTTTCTGTTGATCAAAGAATATCCCTTAATATCTTTCTTAGATGAGTCGGAAGTCAAATTATTTTAATGCAGTTTTGTTCCAAAGATCGAGCGAATCCTAACAACACCTTTATAATTGAAATGGGGCAATTTTAGACGAAGATATGGTCATTTATTTCAAGGTTGACCCTATTTAATGTTTGGCTTATATTTTCTATTAATCGAAGAATATCCCTTAATATCTTTCTTAGATGAGTCGGCAGTCAAATTATTTTAATGCAAATTTGTTCCAAAGATCGAGTGAATTCTAAAAACGCCTTTATAATTGAAATGGGGCAATTTTAGACGAAGATATGGTCATTTATTTCAAGGTTGACCCTATTTAATGTTTGGCTTATATTTTCTATTAATCGAAGAATATCCCTTAATATCTTTCTTAGATGAGTCGGAAGTCAAATTATTTTGATGCAGTTTTGTTCCAAAGATCGAGCGAATCCTAAAAACACCTTTATAATTGAAATGGGGCAATTTTAGACGAAGATATGGCCATTTATTTCAAGGTTGACCCTATTTAATGTTTGGCTTATATTTTCTATTAATCATAGAATATCCCTTAATATATTTCTTAGATGAGCAGGAAGTCAAATTATATTAAAGCAGTTTTGTTCCGAAGATTGAGTAAATTCTAAAAACACCTTCATAATTGAAATGGGGCAATTTTAGACGAAGATATGGCCATTTATTTCAAGGTTGACCCTATTTACTGCTTTCCATATATTTTCTGTTGATCAAAGAATATCCCTTAATATCTCTCTTAGTTGAGTCGGAAGTCAAATTATTTTAATGCAGTTTTGTTCCAAAGATCAAGTGAATTCTAAAAACACCTTTATAATTGAAATGGGGCAGTTTTAGACGAAGATATGGTCATTTATTTCAAGGTAGACCCTATTTAATGCTTTCCATATATTTTCTATTTATCGAAGAATATCCCTTAATATATTTCTTAGCTGAGTCGGAAGTCAAATTATTTTAATGACGTTTTGTTCCAAAGATCGAGCGAGTCCTAAAAACACCTTTATAATTGAAATGGGGCAATTTTATACAAAGATATGGCCATTTATTTCAAGGTAGACCCTATTTAATGCTTTCCATATATTTTCTGTTGATCAAAGAATATCCCTTAATATCTTTCTTAGATGAGTCGGAAGTCAAATTATTTTAATGCAGTTTTGTTCCAAAGATCAAGTGAATTCTAAAAACAGCTTTATAATTGAAATGGGGCAATTTTAGACGAAGATATGGCCATTTATTTCAAGGTAGACCCTATTTAATGCTTTCCATATATTTTCTATTTATCGAAGAATATCCCTTAATATCTCTCTTAGATGAGTCGGAAATCAAAATATTTTAATGCAGTTTTGTTCCAAAGATTGAGTAAATTCTAAAAACACCTTTATAATTGAAATGGGGCAATTTTATACGCAGATATAGCCATTTATTTCAAGGTAGACCCTATTTAATGCTTTCCATATATTTTCTGTTGATCAAAGAATATCCCTTAATATCTTTCTTAGATGAGTCGAAAGTCAAATTATTTTAGAGCAGTTTTGTTCCAAAGATCGAGCGAATTCTAAAAACACCTTTATAATTGAAATGGGGCAATTTTTGACGAAGATATGGCCATTTATTTCAAGGTTGACCCTATTTAATGTTTGGCTTATATTTTCCATTAATCGAAGGATATCCCTTAATATCTTTCTTAGATGAGTCGGAAGTCAAATTATTTTAATGCAGTTTTGTTCCAAAGATCGAGTGAATTCTAAAAACGTCTTTATAATTGAAATGGGGCAATTTTTGACGAAGATATGGCCATTTATTTCAAGGTTGACCCTATTTACTGCTTTCCTTATATTTTCTATTTATCGAAGAATATCCCTTAATATCTTTCTTAGATGAGTCGGAAATCAAATTATTTTAATGCAGTTTTGTTCCAAAGATCGAGCGAATCCTAACAACACCTTTATAATTGAAATGGGGCAATTTTAGACGAAGATATGGTCATTTATTTCAAGGTTGACCCTATTTAATGTTTGGCTTATATTTTCTATTAATCGAAGAATATCCCTTAATATCTTTCTTAGATGAGTCGGAAGTCAAATTATTTTGATGCAGTTTTGTTCCAAAGATCGAGCGAATCCTAAAAACACCTTTATAATTGAAATGGGGCAATTTTAGACGAAGATATGGCCATTTATTTCAAGGTTGACCCTATTTAATGTTTGGCTTATATTTTCTATTAATCATAGAATATCCCTTAATATATTTCTTAGATGAGTCGGAAGTCAAATTATATTAAAGCAGTTTTGTTCCGAAGATTGAGTAAATTCTAAAAACACCTTCATAATTGAAATGGGGCAATTTTAGACGAAGATAAGGCCATTTATTTCAAGGTTGACCTTATTTACTGCTTGGCTTATATTTTCTATTAATCGAAGAATATCCCTTAATATCTTTCTTAGATGAGTCGAAAGTCAACTTATTTTAATGCAGTTTTGTTCCAAAGATCAAGTGAATTCTAAAAACACCTTTATAATTGAAATGGGGCAATTATAGACGAAGATATGGCCATTTATTTCAAGGTAGACCCTATTTAATGCTTTCCATTTATTTTCTATTTATCGAAGAATATCCCTTAATATCTTTCTTAGATGAGTCGGAAGTCAAATTATTTTAATGCAGTTTTGTTCCAAAATCGAGTGAATTCTAAAATCACCGTTATAATTGAAATGTTGCAATTTTAGACGAAAATATGGCCATTTATTTCAAGCTTGACCCTATTTAATGCTTTCCATATATTTTCTGTTGATCAAAGAATATCCCTTAATATCTTTCTTAGATGAGTCGGAAGTCAAATTATTTTAATGCAGTTTTGTTCCAAAGATCAAGTGAATTCTAAAAACACCTTTATATTCGAAATGGGGCAATTTTTGACGAAGATATGGCCATTTATTTCAAGGTAGACCCTATTTAATGATTTCCATATATTTTCTGTTGATCAAAGAATATCCCTTAATATCTTTCTTAGATGAGTCGGAAGTCAAATTATTTTAATGCAGTTTTGTTCCAAAGATCAAGTGAATTCTAAAAAGACCTTTATAATTGAAATGGGGCAATTTTAGACGAAGATATGGCCATTTATTTCAAGGTTGACCCTATTTAATGTTTGGCTTATATTTTCTATTAATCGAAGAATATCCCTTAATATATTTCTTAGATGAGTCGGAAGTCAAATTATATTAAAGCAGTTTTGTTCCGAAGATTGAGTAAATTCTAAAAACACCTTCATAATTGAAATGGGGCAATTTTAGACGAAGATATGGCCATTTATTTCAAGGTTGACCCTATTTGCTGCTTTCCATATATTTTCTATTTATCGAAGAATATCCCTTAATATCTTTCTTAGATGAGTCGGAAATCAAATTATTTTAATGCAGTTTTGTTCCAAAGATCGAGCGAATCCTAACAACACCTTTATAATTGAAATGGGGCAATTTTAGACGAAGATATGGCCATTTATTTCAAGGTTGCCCCTATTTAATGTTTGGCTGATATTTTCTATTGATCAAAGAATATCCCTTAATATCTTTCTTAAATGAGTCGGAAGTCAAATTATTTTGATGCAGTTTTGTTTCAAAGATCGAGCGAATCCTAAAAACACCTTTATAATTGAAATGGGGCAATTTTAGACGAAGATATGGCCATTTATTTCAAGGTAGACCCTATTTAATGCTTTCCATATATTTTCTGTTGATCAAAGAATATCCCTTAATATCTTTCTTAGATGAGTCGGAAGTCAAATTGTTTTAATGCAGTTTTGTTCCAAAGATCAAGTGAATTCTAAAAACACCTTTATAATTGAAATGGGGCAATTTTAGACGAAGATATGGCCATTTATTTCAAGGTTGACCCTATTTAATGTTTGGCTTATATTTTCTACTTATCGAAGAATATCCCTTAATATTTTTCTTAGATGAGTCGGAAATCAAATTATTTTAATGCAGTTTTGTTCCAAAGATTACGCGAATTCTAAAAACACCTTAATATTTGAAATGGGGCAATTTTAGACGAAGATATGGCCATTTATTTCAAGGTAGACCCTATTTAATGCTTTCCATATATTTTCTGTTGATCAAAGAATATCCCTTAATATCTTTCTTAGATGAGTCGGAAGTCAAATTATTTTAGAGCAGTTTTGTTCCAAAGATCGAGCGAATCCTAAAAACACCTTTATAATTGAAATGGGGCAATTTTATACGCAGATATGGCCATTTATTTCAAGGTAGACCCTATTTAATGCTTTCCATATATTTTCTGTTGATCAAAGAATATCCCTTAATATCTTTCTTAGATGAGTCGGAAGTCAAATTATTTTAATGCAGTTTTGTTCCAAAGATCAAGTGAATTCTAAAAACACCTTTATAATTGAAATGGGGCAATTTTAGACGAAGATATGGCCATTTATTTCAAGGTTGACCCTATTTACTGCTTTCCTTATATTTTCTATTTATCGAAGAATATCCCTTAATATCTTTCTTAGATGAGTCGGAAGTCAAATTATTTTAATGCAGTTTTGTTCCAAAGATCAAGTGAATTCTAAAAACACCTTTATATTTGAAATGGGGCAATTTTTGACGAAGATATAGCCATTTATTTCAAGGTAGACCCTATTTAATGCTTTCCATATATTTTCTGTTGATCAAAGAATATCCCTTAATATCTTTCTTAGATGAGTCGGAAGTCAAATTATTTTAATGACGTTTTGTTCCAAAGATCGAGTGAATTCTAAAAACACCTTTATAATTGAAATGGGGCAATTTTATACAAAGATATGGCCATTTATTTCAAGGTTGACCCTATTTAATGTTTGGCTTATATTTTCTATTAATCGAAGAATATCCCTTAATATATTTCTTAGATGAGTCGGAAGTCAAATTATATTAAGGCAGTTTTGTTCCGAAGATTGAGTAAATTCTAAAAACACCTTCATAATTGAAATGGGGCAATTTTAGACGAAGATATGGCCATTTATTTCAAGATTGACCCTATTTACTGCTTTCCTTATATTTTCTATTTATCGAAGAATATCCCTTAATATCTTTCTTAGATGAAACGGAAATCAAATTATTTTAATGCAGTTTTGTTCCAAAGATCGAGCGAATCCTAACAACACCTTTATAATTGAAATGGGGCAATTTTAGACGAAGATATGGTCATTTATTTCAAGGTTGACCCTATTTAATGTTTGGCTTATATTTTCTATTAATCGAAGAATATCCCTTAATATCTTTCCTAAATGAGTCGGAAGTCAAATTATTTTGATGCAGTTTTGTTCCAAAGATCGAGCGAATCCTAAAAACACCTTTATAACTGAAATGGGGCAATTTTAGACGAAGATATGGCCATTTATTTCAAGGTAGACCCTATTTAATGATTTCCATATATTTTCTGTTGATCAAAGAATATCCCTTAATATCTTTCTTAGATGAGTCGGAAGTCAAATTATTTTAATGCAGTTTTGTTCCAAAGATCAAGTGAATTCTAAAAACACCTTTATAATTGAAATGGGGCAATTTTAGACGAAGATATGGCCATTTATTTCAAGGTTGACCCTATTTAATGTTTGGCTTATATTTTCTATTAATCGAAGAATATCCCTTAATATATTTCTTAGATGAGTCGGAAGTCAAATTATATTAAGGCAGTTTTGTTCCGAAGATTGAGTAAATTCTAAAAACACCTTCATAATTGAAATGGGGCAATTTTAGACGAAGATATGGCCATTTATTTCAAGATTGACCCTATTTACTGCTTTCCTTATATTTTCTATTTATCGAAGAATATCCCTTAATATCTTTCTTAGATGAAACGGAAATCAAATTATTTTAATGCAGTTTTGTTCCAAAGATCGAGCGAATCCTAACAACACCTTTATAATTGAAATGGGGCAATTTTAGACGAAGATATGGCCATTTATTTCAAGGTTGACCCTATTTAATGTTTGGCTTATATTTTCTATTAATCGAAGAATATCCCTTAATATCTTTCTTAAATGAGTCGGAAGTCAAATTATTTTGATGCAGTTTTGTTCCAAAGATCGAGCGAATCCTAAAAACACCTTTATAATTGAAATGGGGCAATTTTAGACGAAGATATGGCCATTTATTTCAAGGTAGACCCTATTTAATGCTTTCCATATATTTTCTGTTGATCAAAGAATATCCCTTAATATCTTTCTTAGATGAGTCGGAAGTCAAATTATTTTAATGCAGTTTTGTTCCAAAGATCAAGTGAATTCTAAAAACACCTTTATAATTGAAATGGGGCAATTTTAGACGAAGATATGACCATTTATTTCAAGGTTGACCCTATTTAATGTTTGGCTTATATTTTCTATTTATCGAAGAATATCCCTTAATATTTTTCTTAGATGAGTCGGAAATCAAATTATTTTAATGCAGTTTTGTTCCAAAGATTACGTGAATTCAAAAAACTTCTTTATAATTGAAATGGGGCAATTTTAGACGAAGATATGGCCATTTATTTCAAGGTTGACCCTATTTAATGCTTTCCATATATTTTCTGTTGATCAATATCCCTTAATATCTTTCTTAGATGAGTCGGAAGTCAAATTATTTTTATGCAGTTTTTTTCCAACGATCGAGTGAATTCTAAAAACACATTTATAATTGAAATGGGGCAATTTAGACGAAGATATGGCCATTTATTTCAAGGTTGACCCTATTTAATGTTTGGCTTATATTTTCTATTAATCGAAGAATATCCCTTAATATCTTTCTTAGATGAGTCGAAAGTCAAATTATTTTTATGCAGTTTTTTTCCAACGATCGAGTGAATTCTAAAAACACATTTATAATTGAAACGGGGCAATTTAGACGAAGATATGGCCATTTTTTTCAAGGTTGACCCTATTTAATGTTTGGCTTATATTTTCTATTAATCGAAGAATATCCCTTAATATCTTTCTTAGATGAGTCGAAAGTCAAATTATTTTAATGCAGTTTTGTTCCAAAGATCGAGTGAATTCTAAAAACACCTTTATAATTGAAACGGGGCAATTTGTGACGAAGATATGGCCATTTATTTCAAGGTTGACCCTATTTAATGTTTGGCTTATATTTTCTATTAATCGAAGAATATCCCTTAATATCTTTCTTAGATGAGTCGGAAGTCAAATTATTTTTATGCAGTTTTTTTCCAACGATCGAGTGAATTCTAAAAACACATTTATAATTGAAATGGGGCAATTTAGACGAAGATATGGCCATTTATTTCAAGGTAGACCCTATTTAATGTTTTCCATATATTTTCTATTGATCGAAAAATACCCCTTAATATCTTTCTTAGATGAGTCGGAAAACAAATTATTTTAATGCAGTTTTGTTCCAAAGATCAAGTGAATTCTAAAAACACCTTTATAATTGAAATGGGGCAATTTTGGACGAAGATATGGCCATGTATTTCAAGGTAGACCCTATTTAATGCTTTCCATATATTTTCTGTTGATCAAAGAATATCCCTTAATATCTTTCTTAGATGAGTCGGAAGTCAAATTATTTTAATGCAGTTTTGTTCCAAAGATCGAGTGAATTCTAAAAACACCTTTATAATTGAAATGGGGCAATTTTAGACGAAGATATGGCCATTTATTTCAAGGTTGACCCTATTTACTGCTTTCCTTATATTTTCTATTTATCGAAGAATATCCCTTAATATGTTTCTTAGATGAGTCGGAAGTCAAATTATTTTAATGCAGTTTTGTTCCAAAGATTAAGCGAATTCAAAGAACACCTTTATAATTGAAATGGGGCAATTTTAGACGAAGATATGGCCATTTATTTCAAGGTAGACCCTATTTAATGCTTTCCATATATTTTCTGTTGATCAAAGAATCTCCCTTAATATCTTTCTTAGATGAGTCGGAAGTCAAATTATTTTAATGCAGTTTTGTTTCAAAGATCGAGCGAATCCTAAAAACACCTTTTGAATTGAAACGGGGCAATTTTAGACGAAGATATGGCCATTTATTTCAAGGTTGACCCTATTTACTGCTTTCCTTATATTTTCTATTTATCGAAGAATATCCCTTAATATGCTTCTTAGATGAGTCGGAAGTCAAATTATTTTAATGCAGTTTTGTTCCAAAGATTAAGCGAATTCAAAGAACACCTTTATAATTTAAATGGAGCAATTTTAGACGAAGATATGGCCATTTATTTCAAGGTAGACCCTATTTAATGCTTTCCATATATTTTCTGTTGATCAAAGAATCTCCCTTAATATCTTTCTTAGATGAGTCGGAAGTCAAATTATTTTAATGCAGTTTTGTTTCAACGATCGAGTGAATTCTAAAAACACCTTTATAATTGAAACGGTGCAATTTTAGACGAAGATATGGCCATTTATTTCAAGGTTGACCCTGTTTAATGTTTGGCTTATATTTTCTATTAATCGAAGAATATCCCTTAATATCTTTCTTAGATGAGTCGGAAGTCAAATTATTTTAATGCAGTTTTGTTCCAAAGATCAAGTGAATTCTAAAAACACCTTTATAATTGAAATGGGGCAATTTTTGACGAAGATATGGCCATTTATTTCATGGTAGACCCTATTTAATGCTTTCCATATATTTTCTGTTGATCAAAGAATATCCCTTAATATCTTTCTTAGATGAGTCGGAAGTCAAATTATTTTAATGCAGTTTTGTTCCAAATATCGAGCGAATTCTAAAAACACCTTTATAATTGAAATGGGGCAATTTTATACGAAGATATGGCCATTTATTTCAAGGTAGACCCTATTTAATGCTTTCCATATATTTTCTGTTGATCAAAGAATATCCCTTAATATCTTTCTTAGATGAGTCGGAAGTCAAATTATTTTAATGCAGTTTTGTTCCAAAGATCAAGTGAATTCTAAAACACATTTATAATTGAAATGGGGCATTTTTGACGAGATATGGCTATTATTTCAAGGTAGACCCTATTTAATGCTTTCCATATGTTTCTATTTATCGAAGAATATCCCTTAATATCTTTCTTAGATGAGTCGGAAGTCAAACTATTTTAATGCAGTTTTGTTCCAAAGATCAAGTGAATTCTAAAAACACCTTTATAATTGAAATGGGCCGATTTTTGACGAAGATATGGCCATTTATTTCAAGGTAGACCCTATTTAATGCTTTCCATATATTTTCTGTTGATCAAAGAATCTCCCTTAATATCTTTCTTAGATGAGTCGGAAGTCAAATTATTTTAATGCACTTTTGTTCCAAAATCGAGTGAATTTTAAAACACCTTTATAATTGAAATGGGGCAATTTTAGACGAAGATATGGCCATTTATTTCAAGGTTGACCCTATTTAATGTTTGGCTTATATTTTCTTTTAATCGAAGAATATCCCTTAATATCTTTCTTAGATGAGTCGGAAGTCAAATTATTTTAATGCAGTTTTGTTCCAAAGATCAAGTGAATTCTGAAAACACCTTTATAATTGAAATGGGGCAATTTTAGACGAAGATATGGCCATTTATTTCAAGGTAGACCCTATTTAATGCTTTCCATATATTTTCTATTTATCGAAGAATATCCCTTAATATCTTTCTTAGATGAGTCGGAAGTCAAATTATTTTAATGCACTTTTGTTCCAAAATCGAGTGAATTTTAAAAACACCTTTATAATTGAAATGGGGCAATTTTAGACGAAGATATGGCCATTTATTTCAAGGTTGACCCTATTTAATGTTTGGCTTATATTTTCTTTTAATCGAAGAATATCCCTTAATATCTTTCTTAGATGAGTCGGAAGTCAAATTATTTTAATGCAGTTTTGTTCCAAAGATTGAGTGAATTCTAAAAACACCTTTATAATTGAAATGGGGCAATTTTAGACGAAGATTTGGCCATTTATTTTAAGGTTGACCCTATTTACTGCTTTCCTTATATTTTCTATTTATCGAAGAATATCCCTTAATATCTTTCTTAGATGAGTCGGAAGTCAAATTATTTTAATGCAGTTTTGTTCCAAAATCGAGTGAATTCTAAAAACACCTTTATAATTGAAATGTTGCAATTTAAGACGAAGATATGGCCATTTATTTCAAGGTTGACCCTATTTACTGCTTTCCATATATTTTCTGTTGATCAAAGAATATCCCTTAATATCTTTCTTAGATGAGTCGGAAGTCAAATTATTTTAAAGCAGTTTTGTGTCAAAGATCAAGTGAATTCTAAAAACACCTTTATAATTGAAATGGGGCAATTATAGACGAAGATATGGCCATTTATTTCAAGGTTGACCCTATTTAATGCCTTCCATATATTTTCTGTTGATCAAAGAATATCCCTTAATATCTTTCTTAGATGAGTCGGAAGTCAAATTATTTTAGTGCAGTTCTGTTCCCAAATCGAGTGAATTCTGAAAACACCTTTATAATTGAAATGGGGCAATTTTAGACGAAGATATGGCCATTTATTTCAAGGTAGACCTTATTTAATGCTTTCCATATATTTTCTATTTATCGAAGAATATCCCTTAATATCTTTCTTAGATGAGTCGGAAGTCAAATTATTTTAGTGCAGTTCTGTTCCCAAATCGAGTGAATTCTAAAAACACCTTTATAATTGAAATGGGGCAATTTTAGACGAAGATATGGCCATTTATTTCAAGGTTGACCCTTTTTAATGTTTGGCTTATATTTTCTTTTAATCGAAGAATATCCCTTAATATCTTTCTTAGATGAGTCGGAAGTCAAATTATTTTAATGCAGTTTTGTTCCAAAAATCGAGTGAATTCTAAAAACACCTTTATAATTGAAATGGGGCAATTTTAGATGAAGATATGGCCATTTATTTCAAGGTTGACCCTATTTACTGCTTTCCTTATATTTTCTTTTAATCGAAGAATATCCCTTAATATCTTTCTTAGATGAGTCGGAAGTCAAATTATTTTAATGCAGTTTTGTTCCAAAGATTGAGTGAATTCTAAAAACACCTTTATAATTGAAATGGGGCAATTATAGACGAAGATATGGCAATTTATTTCAAGGTTGACCCTATTTACTGCTTTCCTTATATTTTCTATTTATCGAAGAATATCCCTTAATATCTTTCTTAGATGAGTCGGAAATCAAATTATTTTAATGCAGTTTTGTTCCAAAAATCGAGTGAATTCTAAAAACACCTTTATAATTGAAATGGGGCAATTTTTGACGAAGATATGGCCATTTATTTCAAGGAAGACCCTATTTACTGCTTTCCTCATATTTTCTATTTATCGAAGAATATCCCTTAATATCTTTCTTAGATGAGTCGGAAGTCAAATTATTTTAATGCAGTTTTGTTCCAAAGATCGAGTGAATTCTAAAAACACCTTTATAATTGAAATGGGGAAATTTTTGACGAAGATATGGCCATTTATTTCAAGGTTGACCCTATTTAATGCTTTCCATATATTTTCTGTTGAACAAAGAATATCCCTTAATATCTTTCTTAGATGAGTCGGAAGTCAAATTATTTTAATGCAGTTTTGTTTCAAAGATCAAGTGAATTCTAAAAACACCTTTATAATTGAAATGGGGCAATCTTAGACGAAGATATGGCCATTTATTTCAAGGTAGACCCTATTTAATGTTTGGCTTATATTTTCTATTAATCGAAGAATATCCCTTAATATCTTTGTTAGATGAGTCGGAAGTCAAATTATTTTAATGCAGTTTTGTTCCAAGGATCGAGTGAATTCTAAAAACACCTTTATAATTGAAATGGGGCAATTATAGACAAAGATATGGCCATTTATTTCAAGGTTGACCCTATTTACTGCTTTCCTTATATTTTCTATTTATCGAAGAATATCCCTTAATATCTTTCTTAGATGAGTCGGAAATCAAATTATTTTAATGCAGTTTTGTTCCAAAAATTATGTGAATTCAAAAACACCTTTATAATTGAAATGGGGCAATTATAGACGAAGATATGGCCATTTATTTCAAGGTTGACCCTATTTAATGCTTTCCTTATATTTTCTATTTATCGAAGAATATCCCTTAATATCTTTCTTAGATGAGTCGGAAGTCAAATTATTTTAATGCAGTTTTGTTCCAAAGATCGAGTGAATTCTAAAAACACCTTTATAATTGAAATGGGGCAATTTTTGATGAAGATATGGCCATTTATTTCAAGGTTGACCCTATTTACTGCTTTCCATATATTTTCTGTTGATCAAAGAATATCCCTTAATATCTTTCTTAGATGAGTCGGAAGTCAAATTATTTTAATGCAGTTTTGTTCCAAAGATCAAGTGAATTCTTAAAACACCTTTATAATTAAAATGGGGCAATTTTTGACGAAGATATGGCCATTTATTTCAAGGTAGACCCTATTTAATGCTTTCCATATATTTTCTATTTATCGAAGAATATCCCTTAATATCTTTCTTAGATGAGTCGGAAGTCAAATTATTTTAATGCAGTTTTGTTCCAAAGATCGAGTGAATTCTAAAAACACCTTTGACATTGAAATGGGGAAATTTTTGACGAAGATATGGCCATTTATTTCAAGGTTGACCCTATTTAATGCTTTCCATATATTTTCTGTTGATCAAAGAATATCCCTTAATATCTTTCTTAGATGAGTCGGAAGTCAAATTATTTTAATGCAGTTTTGTTTCAAAGATCAAGTGAATTCTAAAAACACCTTTATAATTGAAATGGGGCAATCTTAGACTAAGATATGGCCATTTATTTCAAGGTAGACCCTATTTAATGTTTGGCTTATATTTTCTATTAATCGAAGAATATCCCTTAATATCTTTCTTAGATGAGTCGGAAGTCAAATTATTTTAATGCAGTTTTGTTCCAAAGATCGAGTGAATTCTAAAAACACCTTTTGAATTGAAATGGGGCAATTTTAGACGAAGATATGGCCATTTATTTCAAGGTTGACCCTATTTACTGCTTTCCTTATATTTTCTATTTATCGAAGAATATCCCTTAATATCTTTCTTAGATGAGTCGGAAGTCAAATTATTTTAATGCAGTTTTGTTTCAAAGATCAAGTGAACTCTAAAAACACCTTTATAATTGAAATGGGGCAATTATAGACGAAGATATGGCCATTTATTTCAAGGTAGACCCTATTTAATGCTTTCCATATATTTTCTATTTATCGAAGAATATCCCTTAATATCTTTCTTAGATGAGTCGGAAGTCAAATTATTTTAATGCAGTTTTGTTCCAAAATCGAGTGAATTCTAAAAACACCTTTATAATTGAAATGGGGCAATTTTAGACGAAGATATGGCCATTTATTTCAAGGTTGACCCTATTTAATGCTTTCCATATATTTTCTGTTGATCAAAGAATATCCCTTAATATCTTTTTTAGATGAGTCGGAAGTCAAATTATTTTAATGCAGTTTTGTTCCAAAGATCGAGTGAATTCTAAAAACACCTTTATAATTGAAATGGGGCAATTTTAGACGAAGATATGGCCATTTATTTCAAGGTTGACCCTATTTACTGCTTTCCTTATATTTTCTATTTATTGAAGAATATCCCTTAATATCTTTCTTAGATGAGTCGGAAATCAAATTATTTTAATGCAGTTTTGTTCCAAAGATTAAGTGAATTCAAAAAACACCTTTATAATTGAAATGGGGCAATTTTAGACGAAGATATGGCCATTTGTTTGAAGGTTGACCTTATTTAATGCTTTCCTTATATTTTCTATTTATCGAAGAATATCCCTTAATATCTTTCTTAGATGAGTTGGAAGTCAAATTGTTTTAATGCAGTTTTGTTCCAAAGATCGAGTGAATTCTAAAAACACCTTTATAATTAAAATAGGGCAATTTTTGACGAAGATATGGCCATTTATTTCATGGTAGACCCTATAAAATGCTTTCCATATATTTTCTATTTATCGAAGAATATCCTTAATATCTTTCTTAGATGAGTCGGAAGTCAAATTATTTTAATGCAGTTTTGTTTCAAAGATCAAGTGAATTCTGAAAACACCTTTATAATTGAAATGGGGCAATTATAGACGAAGATATGGCCATTTATTTCAAGGTAGACCCTATTTAATGCTTTCCATATATTTTCTATTTATCGAAGAATATCGCTTAATATCTTTCTTAGATGAGTCGGAAGTCAAATTATTTTAATGCAGTTTTGTTCCAAAGATTAAGTGAATTCAAAAACACCTTTATAATTGAAATGGGGCAATTTTAGACGAAGATATGGCCATTTATTTCAAGGTTGACCCTATTTAATGCTTTCCATATATTTTCTGTTGATCAAAGAATATCCCTTAATATCTTTTTTAGATGAGTCGGAAGTCAAATTATTTTAATGCAGTTTTGTTCCAAAGATCGAGTGAATTCTAAAAACACCTTTATAATTGAAATGGGGCAATTTTAGACGAAGATATGGCCATTTATTTCAAGGTTGACCCTATTTACTGCTTTCCTTATATTTTCTATTTATCGAAGAATATCCCTTAATATCTTTCTTAGCTGAGTCGGAAATCAAATTATTTTAATGCAGTTTTGTTCCAAAGATTAAGTGAATTCAAAAAACACCTTTATAATTGAAATGGGGCAATTTTAGACGAAGATATGGCCATTTGTTTGAAGGTTGACCTTATTTAATGCTTTCCTTATATTTTCTATTTATCGAAGAATATCCCTTAATATCTTTCTTAGATGAGTTGGAAGTCAAATTGTTTTAATGCAGTTTTGTTCCAAAGATCGAGTGAATTCTAAAAACACCTTTATAATTAAAATAGGGCAATTTTTGACGAAGATATGGCCATTTATTTCATGGTAGACCCTATAAAATGCTTTCCATATATTTTCTATTTATCGAAGAATATCCTTAATATCTTTCTTAGATGAGCAGGAAGTCAAATTATTTTAATGCAGTTTTGTTTCAAAGATCGAGTGAATTCTAAAAACACCTTTATAATTGAAATGGGGCAATTTTAGACGAAGATATGGCCATTTATTTCAAGGTTGACCCTATTTAATGCTTTCCATATATTTTCTATTTATCGAAGAATATCCCTTAATATCTTTCTTAGATGAGTCGGAAGTCAAATTATTTTAATGCAGTTTTGTTCCAAAGATCAAGTGAATTCTAAAAACACCTTTATAATTGAAATGGGGCAATTATAGACGAAGATATGGCCATTTATTTCAAGGTAGACCCTATTTAATGCTTTCCATATATTTTCTATTTATCAAAGAATATCCCTTAATATCTTTCTTAGATGAGTCGGAAGTCAAATTATTTTAATGCAGTTTTGTTCCAAAGATCGAGTGAATTCAAAAAACACCTTTATAATTGAAATGGGGCAATTTTTGACAAAGATATGGCCATTTATTTCAAGGTAGACCCTATTTAATGCTTTCCATATATTTTCTGTTGATCAAAGAATATCCCTTAATATCTTTTTTAGATGAGTCGGAAGTCAAATTATTTTAATGCAGTTTTGTTCCAAAGATCGAGTGAATTCTAAAAACATCTTTATAATTGAAATGGGGCAATTTTAGACGAAGATATGGCCATTTATTTCAAGGTTGACCCTATTTAATGCTTTCCATATATTTTCTGTTGATCAAAGAATATCCCTTAATATCTTTTTTAGATGAGTCGGAAGTCAAATTATTTTAATGCAGTTTTGTTCCAAAGATCGAGTGAATTCTAAAAACATCTTTATAATTGAAATGGGGCAATTTTAGACGAAGATATGGCCATTTATTTCAAGGTTGACCCTATTTAATGTTTGGCTTATATTTTCTATTAATCGAAGAATATCCCTTAATATCTTTCTTAGATGAGTAGAAAGTCAAATTATTTTAATGCAGTTTTGTTTCGAAGATCGAGTGAATTCTAAAAACACCTTTATAATTGAAATGGGGCAATTTTTGACGAAGATATGGCCATTTATTTCAAGGTTGACCCTATTTAATGCTTTCCATATATTTTCTGTTGATCAAAGAATATCCTTAATATCTTTCTTAGATGAGTCGGACGTCAAATTATTTTAAAGCAGTTTTATTCCAAAGATCAAGTGAATTCTAAAAACACCTTTATAATTGAAATGGGGCAATTTTTGACGAAGATATGGCCATTTATTTCAAGGTAGACCCTATTTAATGCTTTCCATATATTTTCTATTTATCGAAGAATATCCCTTAATATCTTTCTTAGATGAGTCGGAAGTCAAATTATTTTAATGCAGTTTTGTTCCAAAGATCGAGTGAATTCTAAAAACACCTTTATAATTGAAATGGGGAAATTTTTTGACGAAGATATGGCCATTTATTTCAAGGTAGACCCTATTTAATGCTTTCCATATATTTTCTGTTGATCAAAGAATATCCCTTAATATCTTTCTTAGATGAGTCGGAAGTCAAATTATTTTAATGCAGTTTTGTTCCAAAGATCGAGTGAATTCTAAAAACACCTTTATAATTGAAATGGGGCAATTTTAGACGAAGATATGGCCATTTATTTCAAGGTTGACCCTATTTAATGCTTTCCATATATTTTCTATTTATCGAAGAATATCCCTTAATATCTTTCTTAGATGAGTCGGAAGTCAAATTATTTTAATGCAGTTTTGTTTCAAAGATCGCGTGAATTCTAAAAACACCTTTATAATTGAAACGGGGCAATTTTTGACGAAGATATGGCCATTTATTTCAAGGTTGACCCTATTTAATGTTTGGCTTATATTTTCTATTAATCGAAGAATATCCCTTAATATCTTTCTTAGATGAGTCGGAAGTCAAATTATTTTAATGCAGTTTTGTTCCAAAGATCGAGTGAATTCTAAAAACACCTTTATAATTGAAATGGGGCAATTTTAGACGAAGATACGGCCATTTATTTCAAGGTAGACCCTATTTAATGCTTTCCATATATTTTCTATTTATCGAAGAATATCCCTTAATATCTTTCTTAGATGAGTCGGAAGTCAAATTATTTTAATGCAGTTTTGTTCCAAAAATCGAGTGAATTCTAAAAACACCGTTATAATTGAAATGGGGCAATTTTAGACGAAGATATGGCCATTTATTTCAAGGTTGACCCTATTTAATGCTTTCCATATATTTTCTGTTGATCGAAGAATATCCCTTAATATCTGTCTTAGATGAGTCGGAAGTCAAATTAGTTTAATGCAGTTTTGTTCCAATGATCGAGTGAATTCTAAAAACACCTTTATAATTGAAATGGGGCAATTTTAGACGAAGATATGGCCATTTATTTCAAGGTTGACCCTATTTACTGCTTTCCTTATATTTTCTATTTATCGAAGAATATCCCTTAATATCTTTCTTAGATGAGTCGGTAGTCAAATTATTTTAATGCAGTTTTGTTCCAAAGATCAAGTGAATTCTAAAAACACCTTTATAATTGAAATGGGACAATTATTTACGAAGATATGGCCATTTATTTCAAGGTAGACTCTATTTAATGCTTTCCATATATTTTCTATTTATCGAAGAATATCCCTTAATATCTTTCTTAGATGAGTCGGAAGTCAAATTATTTTAATGCAGTTTTGTTCCAAAATCGAGTGAATTTTAAAAACACCTTTATAATTGAAATGGGGCAATTTTTGACGAAGATATGGCCATTTATTGCAAGGTTGACCCTATTGACTGCTTTCCTTATATTTTCTATTTATCGAAGAATATCCTTTAATATCTTTCTTAGATGAGTCGGAAATAAATTATTTTAATGCAGTTTTGTTTCAAAGATTAAGTGAATTCAAAAACACCTTTATAATTGAAATGGGGCAATTTTAGACGAAGATATGGCCATTTATTTCAAGGTTGACCCTATTTAATGCTTTCCTTATATTTTCTATTTATCGAAGAATATCCCTTAATATCTTTCTTAGATGAGTCGGAAGTCAAATTATTTTAATGCAGTTTTGTTTCAAAGATCGAGTGAATTCTAAAAACACCTTTATAATTAAAATAGGGCAATTTTAGACGAAGATATGGCCATTTATTTCAAGGTTGACCCTATTTAATGTTTGGCTTATATTTTTTATTTATCGAAAAATATCCGTTAATATCTTTCTTAGATGAGTCGGAAATCAAATTATTTTAATGCAGTTTTGTTCCAAAGATTGAGTGAATTCTAAAAACACCTTTATAATTGAAATGGGGCAATTTTTGACGAAGATATGGCCATTGATTTCAAGGTAGACCCTATTTAATGATTTCCATATATTTTCTGTTGATCAAAGAATATCCCTTAATATACTTTCTAGATGAGTCGGAAGTCAAATTATTTTAATGCAGTTTTGTTCCAAAGATCGAGTGAATTCTAAAAACACCTTTATAATTGAAATGGGGCAATTTTTGACGAAGATATGGCCATTTATTGCAAGGTTGACCCTATTGACTGCTTTCCTTATATTTTCTATTTATCGAAGAATATCCCTTAATATCTTTCTTAGATGAGTCGGAAATAAATTATTTTAATGCAGTTTTGTTTCAAAGATTAAGTGAATTCAAAAAACACCTTTATAATTGAAATGGGGCAATTTTAGACGAAGATATGGCCATTTATTTCAAGGTTGACCCTATTTAATGCTTTCCTTATATTTTCTATTTATCGAAGAATATCCCTTAATATCTTTCTTAGATGAGTCGGAAGTCAAATTATTTTAATGCAGTTTTGTTTCAAAGATCGAGTGAATTCTAAAAACACCTTTATAATTAAAATAGGGCAATTTTAGACGAAGATATGGCCATTTATTTCAAGGTTGACCCTATTTAATGTTTGGCTTATATTTTTTATTTATCGAAAAATATCCGTTAATATCTTTCTTAGATGAGTCGGAAGTCAAATTATTTTAATGCAGTTTTGTTTCAAAGATCAAGTGAATTCTAAAAACCCCTTTATAATTAAAATAGGGCAATTTTTGACGAAGATATGGCCATTTATTTCATGATAGACCCTATATAATGCTTTCCATATATTTTCTATTTATCGAAGAATATCCCTTAATATCTTTCTTAGATGAGTCGGAAGTCAAATTATTTTAATGCAGTTTTGTTCCAAGGATCGAGTGAATTCTAAAAACACCTTTATAATTGAAATGGGGCAATTTAAGACGAAGATATGGCCATTTATTTCAAGGTTGACCCTATTTAATGCTTTCCATATATTTTCTGTTGATCAAAGAATATCCCTTAATATACTTTCTAGATGAGTCGGAAGTCAAATTATTTTAATGCAGTTTTGTTCCAAAGATCGAGTGAATTTTAAAAACACCTTTATAATTGAAATGGGGCAATTTTTGACGAAGATATGGCCATTTATTGCAAGGTTGACCCTATTGACTGCTTTCCTTATATTTTCTATTTATCGAAGAATATCCCTTAATATCTTTCTTAGATGAGTCGGAAATAAATTATTTTAATGCAGTTTTGTTTCAAAGATTAAGTGAATTCAAAAAACACCTTTATAATTGAAATGGGGCAATTTTAGACGAAGATATGGCCATTTATTTCAAGGTTGACCCTATTTAATGCTTTCCTTATATTTTCTATTTATCGAAGAATATCCCTTAATATCTTTCTTAGATGAGTCGGAAGTCAAATTATTTTAATGCAGTTTTGTTTCAAAGATCGAGTGAATTCTAAAAACACCTTTATAATTAAAATAGGGCAATTTTAGACGAAGATATGGCCATTTATTTCAAGGTTGACCCTATTTAATGTTTGGCTTATATTTTCTATTTATCGAAAAATATCCCTTAATATCTTTCTTAGATGAGTCGGAAGTCAAATTATTTTAATGCAGTTTTGTTTCAAAGATCAAGTGAATTCTAAAAACCCCTTTATAATTTAAAATAGGGCAATTTTTGACGAAGATATGGCCATTTATTTCATGGTAGACCCTATATAATGCTTTCCATATATTTTCTATTTATCGAAGAATATCCCTTAATATCTTTCTCAGATGAGTCGGAAATCAAATTATTTTAATGCAGTTTTGTTCCAAGGATCGAGTGAATTCTAAAAACACCTTTATAATTGAAATGGGGCAATTTAAGACGAAGATATGGCTATTTATTTCAAGGTTGGCCCTATTTAATGTTTGGCTGATATTTTCTATTAATCGAAGAATATCCCTTTATATCTTTCTTAGATGAGTCGAAAGTCAAATTATTTTAATGCAGTTTTGTTTCAAAGATCGAGTGAATTCTAACAACACCTTTATAATTGAAATGGGGCAATTTTAGACGAAGATATGGCCATTTATTGCAAGGTTGACCCTATTTAATGCTTTCCTTATATTTTCTATTTATCGAAGAATATCCCTTAATATCTTTCTTAGATGAGTCGGAAATAAATTATTTTAATGCAGTTTTGTTCCAAAGATTAAGTGAATTCAAAAAACACCTTTATAATTGAAATGGGGCAATTTTAGACGAAGATATGGCCATTTATTTCAAGGTTGACCCTATTTAATGCTTTCCTTATATTTTCTATTTATCGAAGAATATCCCTTAATATCTTTCTTAGATGAGTCGGAAGTCAAATTATTTTAATGCAGTTTTGTTTCAAAGATCGAGTGAATTCTAAAAACACCCTTATATTTAAAATAGGGCAATTTTTGACGAAGATATGGCCATTTATTTCATGGTAGACCCTATATAATGCTTTCCATGTATTTTCTATTTATCGAAGAATATCCCTTAATATCTTTCTTAGATGAGTCGGAAATAAATTATTTTAATGCAGTTTTGTTCCAAAGATTAAGTGAATTCAAAAAACACCTTTATAATTGAAATGGGGCAATTTTAGACGCAGATATGGCCATTTATTTCAAGGTTGACCCTATTTAATGCTTTCCTTATATTTTCTATTTATCGAAGAATATCCCTTAATATCTTTCTTAGATGAGTAGAAAGTCAAATTATTTTAATGCAGTTTTGTTCCAAAGATCGAGCGAATTCTAAAAACACCATTATAATTGAAGTGGGGCAATTTTTAAGGAAGATAGGGCCATTTATTTCAAGGTTGACCCTATTTAATGCTTTCCATATATTTTCTGTTGATCAAAGAATATCCTTAATATCTTTCTTAGATGAGTCGGACGTCAAATTATTTTAAAGCAGTTTTGTTCCAAAGATCGAGTGAATTCTAAAAACACCTTTATAATTGAAATGGGGCAATTTTTGACGAAGATATGGCCATTTATTTCAAGGTAGACCCTATTTAATGCTTTCCATATATTTTCTATTTATCGAAGAATATCCCTTAATATCTTTCTTAGATGAGTCGGAAGTCAAATTATTTTAATGCAGTTTTGTTCCAAAGATCGAGTGAATTCTAAAAACACCTTTATAATTGAAATGGGGAAATTTTTGACGAAGATATGGCCATTTATTTCAAGGTAGACCCTATTTAATGCTTTCCATATATTTTCTGTTGATCAAAGAATATCCCTTAATATCTTTCTTAGATGAGTCGGAAGTCAAATTATTTTAATGCAGTTTTGTTCCAAAGATCGAGTGAATTCTAAAAACACCTTTATAATTGAAATGGGGCAATTTTAGACGAAGATATGGCCATTTATTTCAAGGTTGACCCTATTTAATGCTTTCCTTATATTTTCTATTTATCGAAGAATATCCCTTAATATCTTTCTTAGATGAGTCGGAAGTCAAATTATTTTAATGCAGTTTTGTTTCAAAGATCGCGTGAATTCTAAAAACACCTTTATAATTGAAACGGGGCAATTTTTGACGAAGATATGGCCATTTATTTCAAGGTTGACCCTATTTAATGTTTGGCTTATATTTTCTATTAATCGAAGAATATCCCTTAATATCTTTCTTAGATGAGTCGGAAGTCAAATTATTTTAATGCAGTTTTGTTCCAAAGATCGAGTGAATTCTAAAAACACCTTTATAATTGAAATGGGGCAATTTTAGACGAAGATACGGCCATTTATTTCAAGGTAGACCCTATTTAATGCTTTCCATATATTTTCTATTTATCGAAGAATATCCCTTAATATCTTTCTTAGATGAGTCGGAAGTCAAATTATTTTAATGCAGTTTTGTTCCAAAAATCGAGTGAATTCTAAAAACACCTTTATAATTGAAATGGGGCAATTTTAGACGAAGATATGGCCATTTATTTCAAGGTTGACCCTATTTAATGCTTTCCATATATTTTCTGTTGATCGAAGAATATCCCTTAATATCTGTCTTAGATGAGTCGGAAGTCAAATTAGTTTAATGCAGTTTTGTTCCAATGATCGAGTGAATTCTAAAAACACCTTTATAATTGAAATGGGGCAATTTTAGACGAAGATATGGCCATTTATTTCAAGGTTGACCCTATTTACTGCTTTCCTTATATTTTCTATTTATCGAAGAATATCCCTTAATATCTTTCTTAGATGAGTCGGTAGTCAAATTATTTTAATGCAGTTTTGTTCCAAAGATCAAGTGAATTCTAAAAACACCTTTATAATTGAAATGGGACAATTATTTACGAAGATATGGCCATTTATTTCAAGGTAGACTCTATTTAATGCTTTCCATATATTTTCTATTTATCGAAGAATATCCCTTAATATCTTTCTTAGATGAGTCGGAAGTCAAATTATTTTAATGCAGTTTTGTTCCAAAATCGAGTGAATTTTAAAAACACCTTTATAATTGAAATGTTGCAAATTTAGACGAAGATATGGCCATTTATTTCAAGGTTGACCCTATTTAATGCTTTCCATATATTTTCTGTTGATCAAAGAATATCCCTTAATATACTTTCTAGATGAGTCGGAAGTCAAATTATTTTAATGCAGTTTTGTTCCAAAGATCGAGTGAATTCTAAAAACACCTTTATAATTGAAATGGGGCAATTTTTGACGAAGATATGGCCATTTATTGCAAGGTTGACCCTATTGACTGCTTTCCTTATATTTTCTATTTATCGAAGAATATCCCTTAATATCTTTCTTAGATGAGTCGGAAATAAATTATTTTAATGCAGTTTTGTTTCAAAGATTAAGTGAATTCAAAAAACACCTTTATAATTGAAATGGGGCAATTTTAGACGAAGATATGGCCATTTATTTCAAGGTTGACCCTATTTAATGCTTTCCTTATATTTTCTATTTATCGAAGAATATCCCTTAATATCTTTCTTAGATGAGTCGGAAGTCAAATTATTTTAATGCAGTTTTGTTTCAAAGATCGAGTGAATTCTAAAAACACCTTTATAATTAAAATAGGGCAATTTTAGACGAAGATATGGCCATTTATTTCAAGGTTGACCCTATTTAATGTTTGGCTTATATTTTCTATTTATCGAAAAATATCCGTTAATATCTTTCTTAGATGAGTCGGAAGTCAAATTATTTTAATGCAGTTTTGTTTCAAAGATCAAGTGAATTCTAAAAACCCCTTTATAATTTAAAATAGGGCAATTTTTGACGAAGATATGGCCATTTATTTCAAGGTAGACCCTATATAATGCTTTCCATATATTTTCTATTTATCGAAGAATATCCCTTAATATCTTTCTTAGATGGGTCGGAAATAAATTATTTTAATGCAGTTTTGTTCCAAAGATTAAGTGAATTCAAAAAACACCTTTATAATTGAAATGGGGCAATTTTAGACGAAGATATGGCCATTTATTTCAAGGTTGACCCTATTTAATGCTTTCCTTATATTTTCTATTTATCGAAGAATATCCCTTAATATCTTTCTTAGATGAGTAGAAAGTCAAATTATTTTAATGCAGTTTTGTTTCGAAGATCGAGTGAATTCTAAAAACACCTTTATAATTGAAATGGGGCAATTTTTGACGAAGATATGGCCATTTATTTCAAGGTAGACCCTATTTAATGCTTTCCATATATTTTCTGTTGATCAAAGAATATCCTTAATATCTTTCTTAGATGAGTCGGACGTCAAATTATTTTAAAGCAGTTTTGTTCCAAAGATCGAGTGAATTCTAAAAACACCTTTATAATTGAAATGGGGCAATTTTTGACGAAGATATGGCCATTTATTTCAAGGTAGACCCTATTTAATGCTTTCCATATATTTTCTATTTATCGAAGAATATCCCTTAATATCTTTCTTAGATGAGTCGGAAGTCAAATTATTTTAATGCAGTTTTGTTCCAAAGATCGAGTGAATTCTAAAAACACCTTTATAATTGAAATGGGGAAATTTTTGACGAAGATATGGCCATTTATTTCAAGGTAGACCCTATTTATTACTTTCCATATATTTTCTATTTATCGAAGAATATCCCTTAATATCTTTCTTAGATGAGTCGGAAGTCAAATTATTTTAATGCAATTTTGTTCCAAAGATCGAGTGAATTCTAAAAACACCTTTGTAATCGAAATGGGGCAATTTTTGACGAAGATATGGCCATTTATTTCAAGGTTGACCCTATTTAATGCTTTCCATATATTTTCTATTTATCGAAGAATATCCCTTAATATCTTTCTTAGATGAGTCGGAAGTCAAATTATTTTAATGCAGTTTTGTTTCAAAGATCGCGTGAATTCTAAAAACACCTTTATAATTGAAATGGGGCAATTTTTGACGAAGATATGGCCATTTATTTCAAGGTTGACCCTATTTAATGTTTGCCTTATATTTTCTATTAATCGAAGAATATCCCTTAATATCTTTCTTAGATGAGTCGGAAGTCAAATTATTTTAATGCAGTTTTGTTCCAAAGATCAAGTGAACTCTAAAAACACATTTATAATTGAACTGGGGCAATTTTTGACGAAGATACGGCCATTTATTTCAAGGTAGACCCTATTTAATGCTTTGCCATATATTTTCTATTTATCGAAGAATATCCCTTTAATATCTTTCTTAGATGAGTCGGAAAGTCAAATTATTTTAATGCAGTTTTGTTCCAAAAATCGAGTGAATTCTAAAAACACCTTTATAATTGAAATGGGGCAATTTTAGACGAAGATATGGCCATTTATTTCAAGGTTGACCCTATTTAATGCTTTCCATATATTTTCTGTTGATCGAAGAATATCCCTTAATATCTGTCTTAGATGAGTCGGAAGTCAAATTAGTTTAATGCAGTTTTGTTCCAATGATCGAGTGAATTCTAAAAACACCTTTATAATTGAAATGGGGCAATTTTAGACGAAGATATGGCCATTTATTTCAAGGTTGACCCTATTTACTGCTTTCCTTATATTTTCTATTTATCGAAGAATATCCCTTAATATCTTTCTTAGATGAGTCGGTAGTCAAATTATTTTAATGCAGTTTTGTTCCAAAGATCAAGTGAATTCTAAAAACACCTTTATAATTGAAATGGGACAATTATTTACGAAGATATGGCCATTTATTTCAAGGTAGACTCTATTTAATGCTTTCCATATATTTTCTATTTATCGAAGAATATCCCTTAATATCTTTCTTAGATGAGTCGGAAGTCAAATTATTTTAATGCAGTTTTGTTCCAAAATCGAGTGAATTTTAAAAACACCTTTATAATTGAAATGTTGCAAATTTAGACGAAGATATGGCCATTTATTTCAAGGTTGACCCTATTTAATGCTTTCCATATATTTTCTGTTGATCAAAGAATATCCCTTAATATACTTTCTAGATGAGTCGGAAGTCAAATTATTTTAATGCAGTTTTGTTCCAAAGATCGAGTGAATTCTAAAAACACCTTTATAATTGAAATGGGGCAATTTTTGACGAAGATATGGCCATTTATTGCAAGGTTGACCCTATTGACTGCTTTCCTTATATTTTCTATTTATCGAAGAATATCCCTTAATATCTTTCTTAGATGAGTCGGAAATAAATTATTTTAATGCAGTTTTGTTTCAAAGATTAAGTGAATTCAAAAACACCTTTATAATTGAAATGGGGCAATTTTAGACGAAGATATGGCCATTTATTTCAAGGTTGACCCTATTTAATGCTTTCCTTATATTTTCTATTTATCGAAGAATATCCCTTAATATCTTTCTTAGATGAGTCGGAAGTCAAATTATTTTAATGCAGTTTTGTTTCAAAGATCGAGTGAATTCTAAAAACACCTTTATAATTAAAATAGGGCAATTTTAGACGAAGATATGGCCATTTATTTCAAGGTTGACCCTATTTAATGTTTGGCTTATATTTTCTATTTATCGAAAAATATCCGTTAATATCTTTCTTAGATGAGTCGGAAGTCAAATTATTTTAATGCAGTTTTGTTTCAAAGATCAAGTGAATTCTAAAAACCCCTTTATAATTAAAATAGGGCAATTTTTGACGAAGATATGGCCATTTATTTCATGGTAGACCCTATATAATGCTTTCCATATATTTTCTATTTATCGAAGAATATCCCTTAATATCTTTCTCAGATGAGTCGGAAATCAAATTATTTTAATGCAGTTTTGTTCCAAAGATCGAGTGAATTCTAAAAACACCTTTATAATTGAAATGGGGCAATTTTAGACGAAGATATGGCCATTTATTTCAAGGTTGACCCTATTTAATGCTTTCCATATATTTTCTATTTATCGAAGAATATCCCTTAATATCTTTCTTAGATGAGTCGGAAGTCAAATTATTTTAATGCAGTTTTGTTTCAAAGATCGCGTGAATTCTAAAAACACCTTTATAATTGAAACGGGGCAATTTTTGACGAAGATATGGCCATTTATTTCAAGGTTGACCCTATTTAATGTTTGGCTTATATTTTCTATTAATCGAAGAATATCCCTTAATATCTTTCTTAGATGAGTCGGAAGTCAAATTATTTTAATGCAGTTTTGTTCCAAAGATCGAGTGAATTCTAAAAACACCTTTATAATTGAAATGGGGCAATTTTAGACGAAGATACGGCCATTTATTTCAAGGTAGACCCTATTTAATGCTTTCCATATATTTTCTATTTATCGAAGAATATCCCTTAATATCTTTCTTAGATGAGTCGGAAGTCAAATTATTTTAATGCAGTTTTGTTCCAAAAATCGAGTGAATTCTAAAAACACCTTTATAATTGAAATGGGGCAATTTTAGACGAAGATATGGCCATTTATTTCAAGGTTGACCCTATTTAATGCTTTCCATATATTTTCTGTTGATCGAAGAATATCCCTTAATATCTGTCTTAGATGAGTCGGAAGTCAAATTAGTTTAATGCAGTTTTGTTCCAATGATCGAGTGAATTCTAAAAACACCTTTATAATTGAAATGGGGCAATTTTTGACGAAGATATGGCCATTTATTTCAAGGTTGACCCTATTTACTGCTTTCCTTATATTTTCTATTTATCGAAGAATATCCCTTAATATCTTTCTTAGATGAGTCGGTAGTCAAATTATTTTAATGCAGTTTTGTTCCAAAGATCAAGTGAATTCTAAAAACACCTTTATAATTGAAATGGGACAATTATTTACGAAGATATGGCCATTTATTTCAAGGTAGACTCTATTTAATGCTTTCCATATATTTTCTATTTATCGAAGAATATCCCTTAATATCTTTCTTAGATGAGTCGGAAGTCAAATTATTTTAATGCAGTTTTGTTCCAAAATCGAGTGAATTTTAAAAACACCTTTATAATTGAAATGTTGCAAATTTAGACGAAGATATGGCCATTGATTTCAAGGTAGACCCTATTTAATGATTTCCATATATTTTCTGTTGATCAAAGAATATCCCTTAATATACTTTCTAGATGAGTCGGAAGTCAAATTATTTTAATGCAGTTTTGTTCCAAAGATCGAGTGAATTCTAAAAACACCTTTATAATTGAAATGGGGCAATTTTTGACGAAGATATGGCCATTTATTTCAAGGTTGACCCTATTGACTGCTTTCCTTATATTTTCTATTTATCGAAGAATATCCCTTAATATCTTTCTTAGATGAGTCGGAAATAAATTATTTTAATGCAGTTTTGTTTCAAAGATTAAGTGAATTCAAAAAACACCTTTATAATTGAAATGGGGCAATTTTAGACGAAGATATGGCCATTTATTTCAAGGTTGACCCTATTTAATGCTTTCCTTATATTTTCTATTTATCGAAGAATATCCCTTAATATCTTTCTTAGATGAGTCGGAAGTCAAATTATTTTAATGCAGTTTTGTTTCAAAGATCGAGTGAATTCTAAAAACACCTTTATAATTAAAATAGGCCAATTTTAGACGAAGATATGGCCATTTATTTCAAGGTTGACCCTATTTAATGTTTGGCTTATATTTTCTATTTATCGAAAAATATCCCTTAATATCTTTCTTAGATGAGTCGGAAGTCAAATTATTTTAATGCAGTTTTGTTTCAAAGATCAAGTGAATTCTAAAAACCCCTTTATAATTTAAAATAGGGCAATTTTTGACGAAGATATGGCCATTTATTTCATGGTAGACCCTATATAATGCTTTCCATATATTTTCTATTTATCGAAGAATATCCCTTAATATCTTTCTTAGATGAGTCGGAAGTCAAATTATTTTAATGCAGTTTTGTTCCAAAATCGAGTGAATTTTAAAAACACCTTTATAATTGAAATGTTGCAAATTTAAACGAAGATATGGCCATTTATTTCAAGGTTGACCCTATTTAATGTTTGGCTGATATTTTCTATTAATCGAAGAATATCCCTTTATATCTTTCTTAGATGAGTCGAAAGTCAAATTATTTTAATGCAGTTTTGTTTCAAAGATCGAGTGAATTCTAACAACACCTTTATAATTGAAATGGGGCAATTTTAGACGAAGATATGGCCATTTATTGCAAGGTTGACCCTATTTAATGCTTTCCTTATATTTTCTATTTATCGAAGAATATCCCTTAATATCTTTCTTAGATGAGTCGGAAATAAATTATTTTAATGCAGTTTTGTTCCAAAGATTAAGTGAATTCAAAAAACACCTTTATAATTGAAATGGGGCAATTTTAGACGAAGATATGGCCATTTATTTCAAGGTTGACCCTATTTAATGCTTTCCTTATATTTTCTATTTATCGAAGAATATCCCTTAATATCTTTCTTAGATGAGTCGGAAGTCAAATTATTTTAATGCAGTTTTGTTTCAAAGATCAAGTGAATTCTAAAAACACCTTTATAATTGAAATGGGACAATTATTTACGAAGATATGGCCATTTATTTCAAGGTAGACTCTATTTAATGCTTTCCATATATTTTCTATTTATCGAAGAATATCCCTTAATATCTTTCTTAGATGAGTCGGAAGTCAAATTATTTTAATGCAGTTTTGTTCCAAAATCGAGTGAATTTTAAAAACACCTTTATAATTGAAATGTTGCAAATTTAAACGAAGATATGGCCATTTATTTCAAGGTTGACCCTATTTAATGCTCTCCATATATTTTCTGTTGATCAAAGAATATCCCTTAATATACTTTCTAGATGAGTCGGAAGTCAAATTATTTTAATGCAGTTTTGTTTCAAAGTTCGAGTGAATTCTAAAAACACCTTTATAATTGAAATGGGGCAATTTTTGACGAAGATATGGCCATTTATTGCAAGGTTGACCCTATTGACTGCTTTCCTTATATTTTCTATTTATCGAAGAATATCCCTTAATATCTTTCTTAGATGAGTCGGAAGTCAAATTATTTTAATGCAGTTTTGTTTCAAAGATTAAGTGAATTCAAAAAACACCTTTATAATTGAAATGGGGCAATTTTAGACGAAGATATGGCCATTTATTTCAAGGTTGACCCTATTTAATGCTTTCCTTATATTTTCTATTTATCGAAGAATATCCCTTAATATCTTTCTTAGATGAGTCGGAAGTCAAATTATTTTAATGCAGTTTTGTTTCAAAGATCGAGTGAATTCTAAAAACACCTTTATAATTAAAATAGGGCAATTTTAGACGAAGATATGGCCATTTATTTCAAGGTTGACCCTATTTAATGTTTGGCTTATATTTTCTATTTATCGAAAAATATCCCTTAATATCTTTCTTAGATGAGTCGGAAGTCAAATTATTTTAACGCAGTTTTGTTTCAAAGATCAAGTGAATTCTAAAAACCCCTTTATAATTAAAATAGGGCAATTTTTGACGAAGATATGGCCATTTATTTCATGGTAGACCCTATATAATGCTTTCCATATATTTTCTATTTATCGAAGAATATCCCTTAATATCTTTCTCAGATGAGTCGGAAATCAAATTATTTTAATGCAGTTTTGTTCCAAGGATCGAGTGAATTCTAAAAACACCTTTATAATTGAAATGGGGCAATTTAAGATGAAGATATGGCTATTTATTTCAAGGTTGGCCCTATTTAATGTTTGGCTGATATTTTCTATTAATCGAAGAATATCCCTTTATATCTTTCTTAGATGAGTCGAAAGTCAAATTATTTTAATGCAGTTTTGTTTCAAAGATCGAGTGAATTCTAAAAACACCTTTATAATTGAAATGGGGCAATTTTAGACGAAGATATGGCCATTTATTGCAAGGTTGACCCTATTTAATGCTTTCCTTATATTTTCTATTTATCGAAGAATATCCCTTAATATCTTTCTTAGATGAGTCGGAAATAAATTATTTTAATGCAGTTTTGTTCCAAAGATTAAGTGAATTCAAAAAACACCTTTATAATTGAAATGGGGCAATTTTAGACGAAGATATGGCCATTTATTTCAAGGTTGACCCTATTTAATGCTTTCCTTATATTTTCTATTTATCGAAGAATATCCCTTAATATCTTTCTTAGATGAGTCGGAAGTCAAATTATTTTAATGCAGTTTTGTTTCAAAGATCGAGTGAATTCTAAAAACACCCTTATATTTAAAATAGGGCAATTTTTGACGAAGATATGGCCATTTATTTCATGGTAGACCCTATATAATGCTTTCCATGTATTTTCTATTTATCGAAGAATATCCCTTAATATCTTTCTTAGATGGGTCGGAAATAAATTATTTTAATGCAGTTTTGTTCCAAAGATTAAGTGAATTCAAAAAACACCTTTATAATTGAAATGGGGCAATTTTAGACGAAGATATGGCCATTTATTTCAAGGTTGACCCTATTTAATGCTTTCCTTATATTTTCTATTTATCGAAGAATATCCCTTAATATCTTTCTTAGATGAGTAGAAAGTCAAATTATTTTAATGCAGTTTTGTTTCAAAGATTAAGTGAATTCAAAAAACACCTTTATAATTGAAATGGGGCAATTTTAGACGAAGATATGGCCATTTATTTCAAGGTTGACCCTATTTAATGCTTTCCTTATATTTTCTATTTATCGAAGAATATCCCTTAATATCTTTCTTAGATGAGTCGGAAGTCAAATTATTTTAACGCAGTTTTGTTTCAAAGATCAAGTGAATTCTAAAAACCCCTTTATAATTAAAATAGGGCAATTTTTGACGAAGATATGGCCATTTATTTCATGGTAGACCCTATATAATGCTTTCCATATATTTTCTATTTATCGAAGAATATCCCTTAATATCTTTCTCAGATGAGTCGGAAATCAAATTATTTTAATGCAGTTTTGTTCCAAGGATCGAGTGAATTCTAAAAACACCTTTATAATTGAAATGGGGCAATTTAAGATGAAGATATGGCTATTTATTTCAAGGTTGGCCCTATTTAATGTTTGGCTGATATTTTCTATTAATCGAAGAATATCCCTTTATATCTTTCTTAGATGAGTCGAAAGTCAAATTATTTTAATGCAGTTTTGTTTCAAAGATCGAGTGAATTCTAAAAACACCTTTATAATTGAAATGGGGCAATTTTAGACGAAGATATGGCCATTTATTGCAAGGTTGACCCTATTTAATGCTTTCCTTATATTTTCTATTTATCGAAGAATATCCCTTAATATCTTTCTTAGATGAGTCGGAAATAAATTATTTTAATGCAGTTTTGTTCCAAAGATTAAGTGAATTCAAAAAACACCTTTATAATTGAAATGGGGCAATTTTAGACGAAGATATGGCCATTTATTTCAAGGTTGACCCTATTTAATGCTTTCCTTATATTTTCTATTAATCGAAGAATATCCCTTAATATCTTTCTTAGATGAGTCGGAAGTCAAATTATTTTAATGCAGTTTTGTTTCAAAGATCGAGTGAATTCTAAAAACACCCTTATATTTAAAATAGGGCAATTTTTGACGAAGATATGGCCATTTATTTCAAGGTAGACCCTATATAATGCTTTCCATATATTTTCTATTTATCGAAGAATATCCCTTAATATCTTTCTTAGATGGGTCGGAAATAAATTATTTTAATGCAGTTTTGTTCCAAAGATTAAGTGAATTCAAAAACACCTTTATAATTGAAATGGGGCAATTTTAGACGAAGATATGGCCATTTATTTCAAGGTTGACCCTATTTAATGCTTTCCTTATATTTTCTATTTATCGAAGAATATCCCTTAATATCTTTCTTAGATGAGTAGAAAGTCAAATTATTTTAATGCAGTTTTGTTTCGAAGATCGAGTGAATTCTAAAAACACCTTTATAATTGAAATGGGGCAATTTTTGACGAAGATATGGCCATTTATTTCAAGGTAGACCCTATTTAATGCTTTCCATATATTTTCTGTTGATCAAAGAATATCCTTAATATCTTTCTTAGATGAGTCGGACGTCAAATTATTTTAAAGCAGTTTTATTCCAAAGATCAAGTGAATTCTAAAAACACCTTTATAATTGAAATGGGGCAATTTTTGACGAAGATATGGCCATTTATTTCAAGGTAGACCCTATTTAATGCTTTCCATATATTTTCTATTTATCGAAGAATATCCCTTAATATCTTTCTTAGATGAGTCGGAAGTCAAATTATTTTAATGCAGTTTTGTTCCAAAGATCGAGTGAATTCTAAAAACACCTTTATAATTGAAATGGGGAAATTTTTGACGAAGATATGGCCATTTATTTCAAGGTAGACCCTATTTAATGCTTTCCATATATTTTCTGTTGATCAAAGAATATCCCTTAATATCTTTCTTAGATGAGTCGGAAGTCAAATTATTTTAATGCAGTTTTGTTTCAAAGATCAAGTGAATTCTAAAAACACCTTTATAATTGAAATGGGGCAATTTTAGACGAAGATATGGCCATTTATTTCAAGGTTGACCCTATTTAATGCTTTCCATATATTTTCTATTTATCGAAGAATATCCCTTAATATCTTTCTTAGATGAGTCGGAAGTCAAATTATTTTAATGCAGTTTTGTTTCAAAGATCGCGTGAATTCTAAAAACACCTTTATAATTGAAACGGGGCAATTTTTGACGAAGATATGGCCATTTATTTCAAGGTTGACCCTATTTAATGTTTGGCTTATATTTTCTATTAATCGAAGAATATCCCTTAATATCTTTCTTAGATGAGTCGGAAGTCAAATTATTTTAATGCAGTTTTGTTCCAAAGATCGAGTGAATTCTAAAAACACCTTTATAATTGAAATGGGGCAATTTTAGACGAAGATACGGCCATTTATTTCAAGGTAGACCCTATTTAATGCTTTCCATATATTTTCTATTTATCGAAGAATATCCCTTAATATCTTTCTTAGATGAGTCGGAAGTCAAATTATTTTAATGCAGTTTTGTTCCAAAAATCGAGTGAATTCTAAAAACACCTTTATAATTGAAATGGGGCAATTTTAGACGAAGATATGGCCATTTATTTCAAGGTTGACCCTATTTAATGCTTTCCATATATTTTCTGTTGATCGAAGAATATCCCTTAATATCTGTCTTAGATGAGTCGGAAGTCAAATTAATTTAATGCAATTTTGTTCCAATGATCGAGTGAATTCTAAAAACACCTTTATAATTGAAATGGGGCAATTTTAGACGAAGATATGGCCATTTATTTCAAGGTTGACCCTATTTACTGCTTTCCTTATATTTTCTATTTATCGAAGAATATCCCTTAATATCTTTCTTAGATGAGTCGGTAGTCAAATTATTTTAATGCACTTTTGTTCCAAAGATCAAGTGAATTCTAAAAACACCTTTATAATTGAAATGGGACAATTATTTACGAAGATATGGCCATTTATTTCAAGGTAGACTCTATTTAATGCTTTCCATATATTTTCTATTTATCGAAGAATATCCCTTAATATCTTTCTTAGATGGGTCGGAAGTCAAATTATTTTAATGCAGTTTTGTTCCAAAATCGAGTGAATTTTAAAAACACCTTTATATTTGAAATGTTGCAAATTTAGACGAAGATATGGCCATTTATTTCAAGGTTGACCCTATTTAATGCTTTCCATATATTTTCTGTTGATCAAAGAATATCCCTTAATATACTTTCTAGATGAGTCGGAAGTCAAATTATTTTAATGCAGTTTTGTTCCAAAGATCGAGTGAATTCTAAAAACACCTTTATAATTGAAATGGGGCAATTTTTGACGAAGATATGGCCATTTATTGCAAGGTTGACCCTATTGACTGCTTTCCTTATATTTTCTATTTATCGAAGAATATCCCTTAATATCTTTCTTAGATGAGTCGGAAATAAATTATTTTAATGCAGTTTTGTTTCAAAGATTAAGTGAATTCAAAAAACACCTTTATAATTGAAATGGGGCAATTTTAGACGAAGATATGGCCATTTATTTCAAGGTTGACCCTATTTAATGCTTTCCTTATATTTTCTATTTATCGAAGAATATCCCTTAATATCTTTCTTAGATGAGTCGGAAGTCAAATTATTTTAATGCAGTTTTGTTTCAAAGATCGAGTGAATTCTAAAAACACCTTTATAATTAAAATAGGGCAATTTTAGACGAAGATATGGCCATTTATTTCAAGGTTGACCCTATTTAATGTTTGGCTTATATTTTCTATTTATCGAAAAATATCCGTTAATATCTTTCTTAGATGAGTCGGAAGTCAAATTATTTTAATGCAGTTTTGTTTCAAAGATCAAGTGAATTCTAAAAACCCCTTTATAATTAAAATAGGGCAATTTTTGACGAAGATATGGCCATTTATTTCATGGTAGACCCTATATAATGCTTTCCATATATTTTCTATTTATCGAAGAATATCCCTTAATATCTTTCTCAGATGAGTCGGAAATCAAATTATTTTAATGCAGTTTTGTTCCAAAGATCGAGTAAATTCTAAAAACACCTTTATAATTGAAATGGGGCAATTTTAGACGAAGATATGGCCATTTATTTCAAGGTTGACCCTATTTAATGCTTTCCATATATTTTCTATTTATCGAAGAATATCCCTTAATATCTTTCTTAGATGAGTCGGAAGTCAAATTATTTTAATGCAGTTTTGTTTCAAAGATCGCGTGAATTCTAAAAACACCTTTATAATTGAAACGGGGCAATTTTTGACGAAGATATGGCCATTTATTTCAAGGTTGACCCTATTTAATGTTTGGCTTATATTTTCTATTAATCGAAGAATATCCCTTAATATCTTTCTTAGATGAGTCGGAAGTCAAATTATTTTAATGCAGTTTTGTTCCAAAGATCGAGTGAATTCTAAAAACACCTTTATAATTGAAATGGGGCAATTTTAGACGAAGATACGGCCATTTATTTCAAGGTAGACCCTATTTAATGCTTTCCATATATTTTCTATTTATCGAAGAATATCCCTTAATATCTTTCTTAGATGAGTCGGAAGTCAAATTATTTTAATGCAGTTTTGTTCCAAAAATCGAGTGAATTCTAAAAACACCTTTATAATTGAAATGGGGCAATTTTAGACGAAGATATGGCCATTTATTTCAAGGTTGACCCTATTTAATGCTTTCCATATATTTTCTGTTGATCGAAGAATATCCCTTAATATCTGTCTTAGATGAGTCGGAAGTCAAATTAGTTTAATGCAGTTTTGTTCCAATGATCGAGTGAATTCTAAAAACACCTTTATAATTGAAATGGGGCAATTTTAGACGAAGATATGGCCATTTATTTCAAGGTTGACCCTATTTAATGCTTTCCTTATATTTTCTATTTATCGAAGAATATCCCTTAATATCTTTCTTAGATGAGTCGGTAGTCAAATTATTTTAATGCAGTTTTGTTCCAAAGATCAAGTGAATTCTAAAAACACCTTTATAATTGAAATGGGACAATTATTTACGAAGATATGGCCATTTATTTCAAGGTAGACTCTATTTAATGCTTTCCATATATTTTCTATTTATCGAAGAATATCCCTTAATATCTTTCTTAGATGAGTCGGAAGTCAAATTATTTTAATGCAGTTTTGTTCCAAAATCGAGTGAATTTTAAAAACACCTTTATAATTGAAATGTTGCAAATTTAGACGAAGATATGGCCATTTATTTCAAGGTTGACCCTATTTAATGCTTTCCATATATTTTCTGTTGATCAAAGAATATCCCTTAATATACTTTCTAGATGAGTCTTAAGTCAAATTATTTTAATGCAGTTTTGTTCCAAAGATCGAGTGAATTCTAAAAACACCTTTATAATTGAAATGGGGCAATTTTTGACGAAGATATGGCCATTTATTGCAAGGTTGACCCTATTGACTGCTTTCCTTATATTTTCTATTTATCGAAGAATATCCCTTAATATCTTTCTTAGATGAGTCGGAAATAAATTATTTTAATGCAGTTTTGTTTCAAAGATTAAGTGAATTCAAAAAACACCTTTATAATTGAAATGGGGCAATTTTAGACGAAGATATGGCCATTTATTTCAAGGTTGACCCTATTTAATGCTTTCCTTATATTTTCTATTTATCGAAGAATATCCCTTAATATCTTTCTTAGATGAGTCGGAAGTCAAATTATTTTAATGCAGTTTTGTTTCAAAGATCGAGTGAATTCTAAAAACACCTTTATAATTAAAATAGGGCAATTTTAGACGAAGATATGGCCATTTATTTCAAGGTTGACCCTATTTAATGTTTGGCTTATATTTTCTATTTATCGAAAAATATCCCTTAATATCTTTCTTAGATGAGTCGGAAGTCAAATTATTTTAATGCAGTTTTGTTTCAAAGATCAAGTGAATTCTAAAAACCCCTTTATAATTAAAATAGGGCAATTTTTGACGAAGATATGGCCATTTATTTCATGGTAGACCCTATATAATGCTTTCCATATATTTTCTATTTATCGAAGAATATCCCTTAATATCTTTCTCAGATGAGTCGGAAATCAAATTATTTTAATGCAGTTTTGTTCCAAGGATCGAGTGAATTCTAACAACACCTTTATAATTGAAATGGGGCAATTTTAGACGAAGATATGGCCATTTATTGCAAGGTTGACCCTATTTAATGCTTTCCTTATATTTTCTATTTATCGAAGAATATCCCTTAATATCTTTCTTAGATGAGTCGGAAATAAATTATTTTAATGCAGTTTTGTTCCAAAGATTAAGTGAATTCAAAAAACACCTTTATAATTGAAATGGGGCAATTTTAGACGAAGATATGGCCATTTATTTCAAGGTTGACCCTATTTAATGCTTTCCTTATATTTTCTATTTATCGAAGAATATCCCTTAATATCTTTCTTAGATGAGTCGGAAGTCAAATTATTTTAATGCAGTTTTGTTTCAAAGATCAAGTGAATTCTAAAAACACCTTTATAATTGAAATGGGACAATTATTTACGAAGATATGGCCATTTATTTCAAGGTAGACTCTATTTAATGCTTTCCATATATTTTCTATTTATCGAAGAATATCCCTTAATATCTTTCTTAGATGAGTCGGAAGTCAAATTATTTTAATGCAGTTTTGTTCCAAAATCGAGTGAATTTTAAAAACACCTTTATAATTGAAATGTTGCAAATTTAGACGAAGATATGGCCATTTATTTCAAGGTTGACCCTATTTAATGCTTTCCATATATTTTCTGTTGATCAAAGAATATCCCTTAATATACTTTCTAGATGAGTCGGAAGTCAAATTATTTTAATGCAGTTTTGTTCCAAAGATCGAGTGAATTCTAAAAACACCTCTATAATTGAAATGGGGCAATTTTTGACGAAGATATGGCCATTTATTGCAAGGTTGACCCTATTGACTGCTTTCCTTATATTTTCTATTTATCGAAGAATATCCCTTAATATCTTTCTTAGATGAGTCGGAAATAAATTATTTTAATGCAGTTTTGTTTCAAAGATTAAGTGAATTCAAAAAACACCTTTATAATTAAAATAGGGCAATTTTAGACGAAGATATGGCCATTTATTTCAAGGTTGACCCTATTTAATGCTTTCCTTATATTTTCTATTTATCGAAGAATATCCCTTAATATCTTTCTTAGATGAGTCGGAAGTCAAATTATTTTAATGCAGTTTTGTTTCAAAGATCGAGTGAATTCTAAAAACACCTTTATAATTAAAATAGGGCAATTTTAGACGAAGATATGGCCATTTATTTCAAGGTTGACCCTATTTAATGTTTGGCTTATATTTTCTATTTATCGAAAAATATCCCTTAATATCTTTCTTAGATGAGTCGGAAGTCAAATTATTTTAATGCAGTTTTGTTTCAAAGATCAAGTGAATTCTAAAAACCCCTTTATAATTAAAATAGGGCAATTTTTGACGAAGATATGGCCATTTATTTCATGGTAGACCCTATATAATGCTTTCCATATATTTTCTATTTATCGAAGAATATCCCTTAATATCTTTCTCAGATGAGTCGGAAATCAAATTATTTTAATGCAGTTTTGTTCCAAGGATCGAGTGAATTCTAAAAACACCTTTATAATTGAAATGGGGCAATTTAAGACGAAGATATGGCTATTTATTTCAAGGTTGGCCCTATTTAATGTTTAGCTGATATTTTCTATTAATCGAAGAATATCCCTTTATATCTTTCTTAGATGAGTCGAAAGTCAAATTATTTTAATGCAGTTTTGTTTCAAAGATCGAGTGAATTCTAACAACACCTTTATAATTGAAATGGGGCAATTTTAGACGAAGATATGGCCATTTATTGCAAGGTTGACCCTATTTAATGCTTTCCTTATATTTTCTATTTATCGAAGAATATCCCTTAATATCTTTCTTAGATGAGTCGGAAATAAATTATTTTAATGCAGTTTTGTTCCAAAGATCAAGTGAATTCTAAAAACACCTTTATAATTGAAATGGGGCAATTTTTGACGAAGATATGGCCATTTATTTCAAGGTAGACCCTATTTAATGCTTTCCATATATTTTCTATTTATCGAAGAATATCCCTTAATATCTTTCTTAGATGAGTCGGAAGTCAAATTATTTTAATGCAGTTTTGTTCCAAAGATCGAGTGAATTCTAAAAACACCTTTATAATTTAAATGGGGCAATTTTAGACGAAGATATGGCCATTTATTTCAAGGTTGACCCTATTTAATGCTTTCCATATATTTTCTATTTATCGAAGAATATCCCTTAATATCTTTCTTAGATGAGTCGGAAGTCAAATTATTTTAATGCAGTTTTGTTTCAAAGATCGCGTGAATTCTAAAAACACCTTTATAATTGAAACGGGGCAATTTTTGACGAAGATATGGCCATTTATTTCAAGGTTGACCCTATTTAATGTTTGGCTTATATTTTCTATTAATCGAAGAATATCCCTTAATATCTTTCTTAGATGAGTCGGAAGTCAAATTATTTTAATGCAGTTTTGTTCCAAAGATCGAGTGAATTCTAAAAACACCTTTATGATTGAAATGGGGCAATTTTAGACGAAGATACGGCCATTTATTTCAAGGTTGACCCTATTTAATGCTTTCCATATATTTTCTATTTATCGAAGAATATCCCTTAATATCTTTCTTAGATGAGTCGGAAGTCAAATTATTTTAATGCAGTTTTGTTTCAAAAATCGAGTGAATTCTAAAAACGCCTTTATAATTGAAATGGGGCAATTTTAGACGAAGATATGGCCATTTATTTCAAGGTAGACCCTATTTAATGCTTTCCTTATATTTTCTATTTATCGAAGAATATCCCTTAATATCTTTCTTAGATGAGTCGGAAGTCATATTATTTTAATGCAGTTTTGTTTCAAAGATCGAGTGAATTCTAAAAACACCCTTATATTTAAAATAGGGCAATTTTTGACGAAGATATGGCCATTTATTTCATGGTAGACCCTATATAATGCTTTCCATGTATTTTCTATTTATCGAAGAATATCCCTTAATATCTTTCTTAGATGAGTCGGAAATAAATTATTTTAATGCAGTTTTGTTCCAAAGATTAAGTGAATTCAAAAAAACACCTTTATAATTGAAATGGGGCAATTTTAGACGAAGATATGGCCATTTATTTCAAGGTTGACCCTATTTAATGCTTTCCTTATATTTTCTATTTATCGAAGAATATCCTTTAATATCTTTCTTAGATGAGTAGAAAGTCAAATTATTTTAATGCAGTTTTGTTTCGAAGATCGAGTGAATTCTAAAAACACCTTTATAATTGAAATGGGGCAATTTTTGACGAAGATATGGCCATTTATTTCAAGGTTGACCCTATTTACTGCTTTCCTTATATTTTCTATTTATCGAAGAATATCCCTTAATATCTTTCTTAGATGAGTCGGTAGTCAAATTATTTTAATGCAGTTTTGTTCCAAAGATCAAGTGAATTCTAAAAACACCTTTATAATTGAAATGGGACAATTATTTACGAAGATATGGCCATTTATTTCAAGGTAGACTCTATTTAATGCTTTCCATATATTTTCTATTTATCGAAGAATATCCCTTAATATCTTTCTTAGATGAGTCGGAAGTCAAATTATTTTAATGCAGTTTTGTTCCAAAGATCGAGTGAATTTTAAAAACACCTTTATAAGTGAAATGTTGCAAATTTAGACGAAGATATGGCCATTTATTTCAAGGTTGACCCTATTTAATGCTTTCCATATATTTTCTGTTGATCAAAGAATATCCCTTAATATACTTTCTAGATGAGTCGGAAGTCAAATTATTTTAATGCAGTTTTGTTCCAAAGATCGAGTGAATTCTAAAAACACCTTTATAATTGAAATGGGGCAATTTTTGACGAAGATATGGCCATTTATTGCAAGGTTGACCCTATTGACTGCTTTCCTTATATTTTCTATTTATCGAAGAATATCCCTTAATATCTTTTTTAGATGAGTCGGAAGTCAAATTATTTTAATGCAGTTTTGTTTCAAAGATCAAGTGAATTCTAAAAACCCCTTTATAATTAAAATAGGGCAATTTTTGACGAAGATATGGCCATTTATTTCATGGTAGACCCTATATAATGCTTTCCATATATTTTCTATTTATCGAAGAATATCCCTTAATATCTTTCTTAGATGAGTCGGAAGTCAAATTATTTTAATGCAGTTTTGTTCGAAGGATCGAGTGAATTTTAAAAACACCTTTATAATTGAAATGGGGCAATTTTAGACGAAGATATGGCCATTTATTTCAAGGTTGACCCTATTTAATGTTTGGCTTATATTTTCTATTTATCGAAAAATATCCGTTAATATCTTTCTTAGATGAGTCGGAAGTCAAATTATTTTAATGCAGTTTTGTTTCAAAGATCAAGTGAATTCTAAAAACCCCTTTATAATTAAAATAGGGCAATTTTTGACGAAGATATGGCCATTTATTTCATGGTAGACCCTATATAATGCTTTCCATATATTTTCTATTTATCGAAGAATATCCCTTAATATCTTTCTCAGATGAGTCGGAAATCAAATTATTTTAATGCAGTTTTGTTCCAAGGATCGAGTGAATTCTAAAAACACCTTTATAATTGAAATGGGGCAATTTAAGACGAAGATATGGCTATTTATTTCAAGGTTGGCCCTATTTAATGTTTGGCTGATATTTTCTATTAATCGAAGAATATCCCTTTATATCTTTCTTAGATGAGTCGAAAGTCAAATTATTTTAATGCAGTTTTGTTTCAAAGATCGAGTGAATTCTAACAACACCTTTATAATTGAAATGGGGCAATTTAAGACGAAGATATGGCCATTTATTGCAAGGTTGACCCTATTTAATGCTTTCCTTATATTTTCTATTTATCGAAGAATATCCCTTAATATCTTTCTTAGATGAGTCGGAAATAAATTATTTTAATGCAGTTTTGTTCCAAAGATTAAGTGAATTCAAAAAACACCTTTATAATTGAAATGGGGCAATTTTAGACGAAGATATGGCCATTTATTTCAAGGTTGACCCTATTTAATGCTTTCCTTATATTTTCTATTTATCGAAGAATATCCCTTAATATCTTTCTTATATGAGTCGGAAGTCAAATTATTTTAATGCAGTTTTGTTTCAAAGATCGAGTGAATTCTAAAAACACCCTTATATTTAAAATAGGGCAATTTTTGACGAAGATATGGCCATTTATTTCATGGTAGACCCTATATAATGCTTTCCATATATTTTCTATTTATCGAAGAATATCCCTTAATATCTTTCTTAGATGAGTCGGAAATCAAATTATTTTAATGCAGTTTTGTTCCAAGGATCGAGTGAATTCTAAAAACACCTTTATAATTGAAATGGGGCAATTTTTGACGAAGATATGGCTATTTATTTCAAGGTTGACCCTATTTAATGTTTGGCTTATATTTTCTATTAATCGAAGAATATCCCTTAATATCTTTCTTAGATGAGTCGGAAGTCAAATTATTTTAATGCAGTTTTGTTTCAAAGATCGAGCGAATTCTAAAAACACCTTTATAATTGAAATGGGGCAATTTTGGACGAAGATATGGCCATTTATTTCATGGTAGACCCTATATAATGCTTTCCATATATTTTCTATTTATCGAAGAATATCCCTTAATATCTTTCTTAGATGAGTTGGAAATCAAATTATTTTAATGCAGTTTTGTTCCAAAGATCGAGTGAATTCTAAAAACACCTTAATAATTAAAATGGGGCAATTTTTGACGAAGATATGGCTATTTATTTCAAGGTTGACCCTATTTAATGTTTGGCTTATATTTTCTATTTATCGAAGAATATCCCTTAATATCTTTCTTAGATGAGTCGGAAGTCAAATTATTTTAATGCAGTTTTGTTTCAAAGATCGAGTGAATTCTAAAAACACCTTTATAATTAAAATAGGCCAATTTTAGACGAAGATATGGCCATTTATTTCATGGTAGACCCTATATAATGCTTTCCATATATTTTCTATTTATCGAAGAATATCCCTTAATATCTTTCTTAGATGAGTCGGAAGTCAAATTATTTTAATGCAGTTTTGTTCGAAGGATCGAGTGAATTTTAAAAACACCTTTATAATTGAAATGGGGCAATTTTAGACGAAGATATGGCCATTTATTTCAAGGTTGACCCTATTTAATGTTTGGCTTATATTTTCTATTTATCGAAAAATATCCGTTAATATCTTTCTTAGATGAGTCGGAAGTCAAATTATTTTAATGCAGTTTTGTTTCAAAGATCAAGTGAATTCTAAAAACCCCTTTATAATTAAAATAGGGCAATTTTTGACGAAGATATGGCCATTTATTTCATGGTAGACCCTATATAATGCTTTCCATATATTTTCTATTTATCGAAGAATATCCCTTAATATCTTTCTCAGATGAGTCGGAAATCAAATTATTTTAATGCAGTTTTGTTCCAAGGATCGAGTGAATTCTAAAAACACCTTTATAATTGAAATGGGGCAATTTAAGACGAAGATATGGCTATTTATTTCAAGGTTGGCCCTATTTAATGTTTGGCTGATATTTTCTATTAATCGAAGAATATCCCTTTATATCTTTCTTAGATGAGTCGAAAGTCAAATTATTTTAATGCAGTTTTGTTTCAAAGATCGAGTGAATTCTAACAACACCTTTATAATTGAAATGGGGCAATTTTAGACGAAGATATGGCCATTTATTGCAAGGTTGACCCTATTTAATGCTTTCCTTATATTTTCTATTTATCGAAGAATATCCCTTAATATCTTTCTTAGATGAGTCGGAAATAAATTATTTTAATGCAGTTTTGTTCCAAAGATTAAGTGAATTCAAAAAACACCTTTATAATTGAAATGGGGCAATTTTAGACGAAGATATGGCCATTTATTTCAAGGTTGACCCTATTTAATGCTTTCCTTATATTTTCTATTTATCGAAGAATATCCCTTAATATCTTTCTTATATGAGTCGGAAGTCAAATTATTTTAATGCAGTTTTGTTTCAAAGATCGAGTGAATTCTAAAAACACCCTTATATTTAAAATAGGGCAATTTTTGACGAAGATATGGCCATTTATTTCAAGGTAGACCCTATATAATGCTTTCCATATATTTTCTATTTATCGAAGAATATCCCTTAATATCTTTCTTAGATGAGTTGGAAATCAAATTATTTTAATGCAGTTTTGTTCCAAGTATCGAGTGAATTCTAAAAACACCTTTATAATTGAAATGGGACAATTTTAGACGAAGATATGGCTATTTATTTCAAGGTTGGCCCTATTTAATGTTTGGCTTATATTTTCTATTTATCGAAGAATATCCCTTAATATCTTTCTTAGATGAGTCGGAAGTCAAATTATTTTAATGCAGTTTTGTTTCAAAGATCGAGTGAATTCTAAAAACACCTTTATAATTGAAATGGGGCAATTTTTGACGAAGATATGGCCATTTATTTCATGGTAGACCCTATATAATGCTTTCCATATATTTTCTATTTATCGAAGAATATCCCTTAATATCTTTCTTAGATGAGTTGGAAATCAAATTATTTTAATGCAGTTTTGTTCCAAAGATCGAGTGAATTCTAAAAACACCTTAATAATTGAAATGGGGCAATTTTAGACGAAGATATGGCTATTTATTTCAAGGTTGACCCTATTTAATGTTTGGCTGATATTTTCTATTAATCGAAGAATATCCCTTAATATCTTTCTTAGATGAGTCGGAAGTCGAATTATTTTAGTGCAGTTTTGTTCCAAAGATCGAGTGAATTCTAAAAACACCTTTATAATTGAAATGGGGAAATTTTTGACGAAGATATGGCCATTTATTTCAAGGTAGACCCTATTTAATGCTTTCCATATATTTTCTGTTGATCAAAGAATATCCCTTAATATCTTTCTTAGATGAGTCGGAAGTCAAATTATTTTAATGCAGTTTTGTTTCAAAGATCAAGTGAATTCTAAAAACACGTTTTCAATTGAAATGGGGCAATTTTTGACGAAGATATGGCCATTTATTTCAAGGTAGACCCTATTTAATGCTTTCCATATATTTTCTATTTATCGAAGAATATCCCTTAATATCTTTCTTAGATGAGTCGGAAGTCAAATTATTTTAATGCAGTTTTGTTCCAAAAATCGAGTGAATTCAAAAAACACCTTTATAACTGAAATGGGGCAATTTTAGACGAAGATATGGCCATTTATTTCAAGGTTGACCCTATTTAATGTTCGGCTTATATTTTCTATTAATCGAAGAATATCCCTTAATATCTTTCTTAGATGAGTCGGAAGTCAAATTATTTTAATGCAATTTTGTTCCAAAGATCGAGTGAATTCTAAAAACACCTTTATAATTGAAGTGGGGCAATTTTAGGCCATTTATTTCAAGGTTGACCCTATTTACTGCTTTCCTTATATTTTCTATTTATCGAAGAATATCCCTTAATATCTTTCTTAGATGAGTCGGAAGTCAAATTATTTTAATGCAGTTTTGTCCCAAAATCGAGTGAATTCTAAAAACACCTTTATAATTGAAATGTTGCAATTTTAGACGAAGATATGGCCATTTATTTCAAGGTTGACCCTATTTAATGTTTGGCTTATATTTTCTATTAATCGAAGAATATCCCTTAATATCTTTCTTAGATGAGTTGGAAGTCAAATTATTTTAATGCAGTTTTGTTCCAAAGATCAAGTGAATTCTAAAAACACCTTTATAATTGAAGTGGGGCAATTATAGACGAAGATATGGCCATTTATTTCAAGGTAGACCCTATTTAATGCTTTCCATATATTTTCTATTTATCGAAGAATATCCCTTAATATCTTTCTTAAATGAGTCGGAAGTCAAAATATTTTAATGCAGGTTTATTCCAAAGATCGGGTGAATTCTAAAAACACCTTTATAATTGAAACGGGGCAATTTTTGACGAAGATATGGCCATTTATTTCAAGGTAGACCCTATTTAATGTTTGGCTTATATTTTCTATTAATCGAAGAATATCCCTTAATATCTTTCTTAGATGAGTCGGAAGTCAAATTATTTTAATGCAGTTTTGTTCCAAAGATCGAGTGAATTCTTAAAACACCTTTATAATTGAAATGGGGCAATTTTAGACGAAGATATGGCCATTTATTTCAAGGTAGACCCTATTTAATGCTTTCCATATATTTTCTATTTATCGAAGAATATCCCTTAATATCTTTCTTAGATGAGTCGGAAGTCAAATTATTTTAATGCAGTTTTTTTCTAAAATCGAGTGAATTCTAAAAACACCTTTATAATTGAAATGTTGAAATTTTAGACGAAGATATGGCCATTTATTTCAAGGTTGACCCTATTTAATGCTTTCCATATATTTTCTGTTGATCAAAGAATATCCCTTAATATCTTTCTTAGATGAGTCGGAAGTCAAATTATTTTAATGCAGTTTTGTTCCAAAGATCGAGTGAATTCTAAAAACACCTTTATAGTTAAAATGGGGCAATTTTTGACGAAGATATGGCCATTTATTTCAAGGTTGACCCTATTTACTGCTTTCCTTATATTTTCTATTTATCGAAGAATATCCCTTAATATCTTTCTTAGATGAGTCGGAAGTCAAATTATTTTAATGAAGTTTTGTTCCAAAGATTAAGTGAATTCTAAAAACACCTTTATAGTTAAAATGGGGCAATTTTTGACGAAGATATGGCCATTTATTTCAAGGTTGACCCTATTTAATGTTTGGCTTATATTTTCTATTTATCGAAGAATATCCCTTAATATCTTTCTTAGATGAGTCGGAAGTCAAATTATTTTAATGCAGTTTTGTTCCAAAGATCGAGTGAATTCTAAAAACACCTTTATAATTAAAATAGGGCAATTTTTGACGAAGATATGGCCATTTATTTCATGGTAGACCCTATATAATGCTTTCCATATATTTTCTATTTATCGAAGAATATCCCTTAATATCTTTCTTAGATGAGACCGAAATCAAAATATTTTAATGCAGTTTTGTTCCAAGGATCGAGTGAATTCAAAAAACACCTTTATAATTGAAATGGGGCAATTTTAGACGAAGATATGGCCATTTATTTCAAGGTTGACCCTATTTAATGCTTTCCATATATTTTCTATTAATCGAAGAATATCCCTTAATATCTTTCTTAGATGAGTTGGAAGTCAAATTATTTTAATGCAGTTTTGTTCCAAAGATCAAGTGAATTCTAAAAACACCTTTATAATTGAAGTGGGGCAATTATAGACGAAGATATGGCCATTTATTTCAAGGTAGACCCTATTTAATGCTTTCCATATATTTTCTATTTATCGAAGAATATCCCTTAATATCTTTCTTAAATGAGTCGGAAGTCAAAATATTTTAATGCAGGTTTATTCCAAAGATCGGGTGAATTCTAAAAACACCTTTATAATTGAAACGGGGCAATTTTTGACGAAGATATGGCCATTTATTTCAAGGTTGACCCTATTTACTGCTTTCCTTATATTTTCTATTTATCGAAGAATATCCCTTAATATCTTTCTTAGATGAGTCGGCAATCAAATTATTTTAATGCAGTTTTGTTCCAAAGATCGAGTGAATTCTTAAAACACCTTTATAATTGAAATGGGGCAATTTTAGACGAAGATATGGCCATTTATTTCAAGGTAGACCCTATTTAATGCTTTCCATATATTTTCTATTTATCGAAGAATATCCCTTAATATCTTTCTTAGATGAGTCGGAAGTCAAATTATTTTAATGCAGTTTTTTTCTAAAATCGAGTGAATTCTAAAAACACCTTTATAATTGAAATGTTGAAATTTTAGACGAAGATATGGCCATTTATTTCAAGGTTGACCCTATTTAATGCTTTCCATATATTTTCTGTTGATCAAAGAATATCCCTTAATATCTTTCTTAGATGAGTCGGAAGTCAAATTATTTTAATGCAGTTTTGTTCCAAAGATCGAGTGAATTCTAAAAACACCTTTATAGTTGAAATGGGGCAATTTTTGACGAAGATATGGCCATTTATTTCAAGGTTGACCCTATTTACTGCTTTCCTTATATTTTCTATTTATCGAAGAATATCCCTTAATATCTTTCTTAGATGAGTCGGAAGTCAAATTATTTTAATGCAGTTTTGTTCCAAAAATTAAGTGAATTCTAAAAACACCTTTATAATTGAAATGGGGCAATTTTAGACGAAGATATGGCCATTTATTTCAAGGTTGACCCTATTTAATGCTTTCCTTATATTTTCTATTTATCGAAGAATATCCCTTAATATCTTTCTTAGATGAGTCGGAAGTCAAATTATTTTAATGCAGTTTTGTTCCAAAGATCGAGTGAATTCTAAAAACACCTTTATAATTAAAATAGGGCAATTTTTGACGAAGATATGGCCATTTATTTCATGGTAGACCCTATATAATGCTTTCCATATATTTTCTATTTATCGAAGAATATCCCTTAATATCTTTCTTAGATGAGACGGAAATCAAAATATTTTAATGCAATTTTCTTCCAAGGATCGAGTGAATTCAAAAAACACCTTTATAATTGAAATGGGGCAATTTTAGACGAAGATATGGCTATTTATTTCAAGGTTGACCCTATTTAATGTTTGGCTTATATTTTCTATTAATCGAAGAATATCCCTTAATATCTTTCTTAGATGAGTCGGAAGTCAAATTATTTTAATGCAGTTTTGTTCCAAAGATCAAGTGAATTCTAAAAACACCTTTATAATTGAAATGGGGCAATTTTAGACGAAGATATGGCCATTTATTTCAAGGTTGACCCTATTTAATGCTTTCCTTATATTTTCTATTTATCGAAGAATATCCCTTAATATCTTGGTCAGATGAGTAGGAAGTCAAATTATTTTAATGCAGTTTTGTTCCAAAGATCGAGTGAATTCTAAAAACACCTTTATAATTGAAATGGGCAATTTTTGACGAAGATATGGCCATTTATTTCAAGGTTGACCCTATTTAATGCTTTCCATATATTTTCTGTTGATCAAAGAATATCCCTTAATATCTTTCTTAGATGAGTCGGAAGTCAAATTATTTTAATGCAGTTTTTTTCTAAAATCGAGTGAATTCTAAAAACACCTTTATAATTGAAATGTTGAAATTTTAGACGAAGATATGGCCATTTATTTCAAGGTAGACCCTATTTAATGTTTGGCTTATATTTTCTATTAATCGAAGAATATCCCTTAATATCTTTCTTAGATGAGTCGGAAGTCAAATTATTTTAATGCAGTTTTGTTCCAAAGATCGAGTGAATTCTTAAAACACCTTTATAATTGAAATGGGGCAATTTTAGACGAAGATATGGCCATTTATTTCAAGGTAGACCCTATTTAATGCTTTCCATATATTTTCTATTTATCGAAGAATATCCCTTAATATCTTTCTTAGATGAGTCGGAAGTCAAATTATTTTAATGCAGTTTTTTTCTAAAATCGAGTGAATTCTAAAAACACCTTTATAATTGAAATGTTGAAATTTTAGACGAAGATATGGCCATTTATTTCAAGGTTGACCCTATTTAATGCTTTCCATATATTTTCTGTTGATCAAAGAATATCCCTTAATATCTTTCTTAAATGAGTCGGAAGTCAAATTATTTTAATGCAGTTTTGTTTCAAAGATCGAGTGAATTCTAAAAACACCTTTATAGTTGAAATGGGACAATTTTAGACGAAGATATGGCCATTTATTTCAAGGTTGACCCTATTTACTGCTTTCCTTATATTTTCTATTTATCGAAGAATATCCCTTAATATCTTTCTTAGATGAGTCGGAAGTCAAATTATTTTAATGCAGTTTTGTTCCAAAGATTAAGTGAATTCAAAAAACACCTTTATAATTGAAATGGGGCAATTTTAGACGAAGATATGGCCATTTATTTCAAGGTTGACCCTATTTAATGCTTTCCTTATATTTTCTATTTATCGAAGAATATCCCTTAATATCTTTCTTAGATGAGTCGGAAGTCAAATTATTTTAATGCAGTTTTGTTCCGAAGATCGAGTGAATTCTAAAAACACCTTTATAATTGAAATGGGGCAATTTTTGACGAAGATATGGCCATTTATTTCAAGGTTGACCCTATTTAATGCTTTCCATATATTTTCTGTTGATCAAAGAATATCCCTTAATATCTTTCTTAGATGAGTCGGAAGTCAAATTATTTTAATGCAGTTTTGTTCCAAAGATCAAGTGAATTCTAAAAACACCTTTATAATTGAAATGGGGCAATTTTTGACGAAGATATGGCCATTTATTTCAAGGTAGACACTATTTAATGCTTTCCATATATTTTCTATTTATCGAAGAATATCCCTTAATATCTTTCTTAGATGAGTCGGAAGTCAAATTATTTTAATGCAGTTTTGTTCCAAAAATCGAGTGAATTCTAAAAACACCTTTATAATTGAAATGGGGCAATTTTAGACGAAGATATGGCCATTTATTTCAAGGTTGACCCTATTTAATGTTTGGCTTATATTTTCTATTAATCGAAGAATATCCCTTAATATCTTTCTTAGATGAGTCGGAAGTCAAATTATTTTAATGCAGTTTTGTTCCAAAGATCGAGTGAATTCTAAAAACACATTTATAGTTGAAATGGGACAATTTTTGACGAAGATATGGCCATTTATTTCAAGGTTGACCCTATTTACTGCTTTCCTTATATATTCTATTTATCGAAGAATATCCCTTAATATCTTTCTTAGATGAGTCGAAAGTCAAATTATTTTAATGCAGTTTTGTTCCAAAGATTAAGTGAATTCAAAAAACACCTTTATAATTGAAATGGGGCAATTTTAGACGAAGATATGGCCATTTATTTCAAGGTTGACCCTATTTAATGCTTTCCTTATATTTTCTATTTATCGAAGAATATCCCTTAATATCTTTCTTAGATGAGTCGGAAGTCAAATTATTTTAATGCAGTTTTGTTCCAAAGATCGAGTGAATTCTAAAAACACCTTTATAATTAAAATAGGGCAATTTTTGACGAAGATATGGCCATTTATTTCATGGTAGACCCTATATAATGCTTGCCATATATTTTCTATTTATCGAAGAATATCCCTTAATATCTTTCTTAGATGAGACGGAAATCAAAATATTTTAATGCAGTTTTCTTCCAAGGATCGAGTGAATTCAAAAAACACCTTTATAATTGAAATGGGGCAATTTTAGACGAAGATATGGCTATTTATTTCAAGGTTGACCCTATTTAATGTTTGGCTTATATTTTCTATTAATCGAAGAATATCCCTTAATATCTTTCTTAAATGAGTAGGAAGTCAAATTATTTTAATGCAGTTTTGTTCCAAAGATCGAGTGAATTCTAAAAACACCTTTATAATTGAAATGGGGCAATTTTTGACGAAGATATGGCCATTTATTTCAAGGTTGACCCTATTTAATGCTCTCCATATATTTTCTGTTGATCAAAGAATATCCCTTAATATCTTTCTTAGATGAGTCGGAAGTCAAATTATTTTAATGCAGTTTTGTTTCAAAGATCAAGTGAATTCTAAAAACACCTTTATAATTGAAATGGGGCAATTTTTGACGAAGATATGGCCATTTATTTCAAGGTAGACACTATTTAATGCTTTCCATATATTTTCTATTTATCGAAGAATATCCCTTAATATCTTTCTTAGATGAGTCGGAAGTCAAATTATTTTAATGCAGTTTTGTTCCAAAAATCGAGTGAATTCTAAAAACACCTTTATAATTGAAATGGGGCAATTTTAGACGAAGATATGGCCATTTATTTCAAGGTTGACCCTATTTAATGTTTGGCTTATATTTTCTATTAATCGAAGAATATCCCTTAATATCTTTCTTAGATGAGTCGGAAGTCAAATTATTTTAATGCCATTTTGTTCCAAAGATTGAGTGAATTCTAAAAACACCTTTATAATTGAAATGGGGCAATTTTAGACGAAGATATGGCCATTTATTTCAAGGTTGACCCTATTTAATGTTTGGCTTATATTTTCTATTAATCGAAGAATATCCCTTAATATCTTTCTTAGATGAGTCGGAAGTCAAATTATTTTAATGCAGTTTTGTTTCAAAGATCGAGTGAATTCTAAAAACACATTTATAGTTGAAATGGGACAATTTTTGACGAAGATATGGCCATTTATTTCAAGGTTGACCCTATTTACTGCTTTCCTTATATTTTCTATTTATCGAAGAATATCCCTTAATATCTTTCTTAGATGAGTCGGAAGTCAAATTATTTTAATGCAGTTTTGTTCCAAAGATTAAGTGAATTCAAAAAACACCTTTATAATTGAAATGGGGCAATTTTAGACGAAGATATGGCCATTTATTTCAAGGTTGACCCTATTTACTGCTTTCCTTATATTTTCTATTTATCGAAGAATATCCCTTAATATCTTTCTTAGATGAGTCGGAAGTCAAATTATTTTAATGCAGTTTTGTTCCAAAGATCAAGTGAATTCTAAAAACACCTTTATAATTAAAATAGGGCAATTTTTGACGAAGATATGGCCATTTATTTCAAGGTAGACCCTATATAATGCTTTCCATATATTTTCTATTTATCGAAGAATATCCCTTAATATCTTTCTTAGATGAGACGGAAATCAAAATATTTTAATGCAGTTTTCTTCCAAGGATCGAGTGAATTCAAAAAACACCTTTATAATTGAAATGGGGCAATTTTAGACGAAGATATGGCCATTTATTTCAAGGTTGACCCTATTTAATGCTTTCCTTATATTTTCTATTTATCGAAGAATATCCCTTAATATCTTTCTTAGATGAGTCGGAAGTCAAATTATTTTAATGCAGTTTTGTTCCAAAGATCAAGTGAATTCTAAAAACACCTTTATAATTGAAATGGTGCAATTTTAGACGAAGATATGGCTATTTATCGAAGAATATCCCTTAATATCTTTCTTAGATGAGTCGAAAGTCAAATTATTTTAATGCAGTTTTGTTCCAAAGATCAAGTGAATTCTAAAAACACCTTTATAATTGAAATGGGGCAATTTTAGACGAAGATATGGCCATTTATTTCAAGGTTGACCCTATTTAATGCTTTCCTTATATTTTCTATTTATCGAAGAATATCCCTTAATATCTTGCTCAGATGAGTCGGAAGTCAAATTATTTTAATGCAGTTTTGTTCCAAAGATTAAGTGAATTCAAAAAACACCTTTATAATTGAAATGGGGCAATTTTAGACGAAGATATGGCCATTTATTTCAAGGTTGACCCTATTTAATGCTTTCCTTATATTTTCTATTTATCGAAGAATATCCCTTAATATCTTTCTTAGATGAGTCGGAAGTCAAATTATTTTAATGCAGTTTGTTCCAAGATCGAGTGAATTTACAAACACCTTTATAATTAAAATAGGGCAATTTTTGACGAAGATATGGCCATTTATTTCATGGTAGACCCTATATAATGCTTTCCATATATTTTCTATTTATCGAAGAATATCCCTTAATATCTTTCTTAGATGAGACGGAAATCAAAATATTTTAATGCAGTTTTCTTCCAAGGATCGAGTGAATTCAAAAAACACCTTTATAATTGAAATGGGGCAATTTTTGACGAAGATATGGCTATTTATTTCAAGGTTGACCCTATTTAATGTTTGGCTTATATTTTCTATTAATCGAAGAATATCCCTTAATATCTTTCTTAGATGAGTCGGAAGTCAAATTATTTTAATGCAGTTTTGTTCCAAAGATCAAGTGAATTCTAAAAACACCTTTATAATTGAAATGGGGCAATTTTAGACGAAGATATGGCCATTTATTTCAAGGTTGACCCTATTTAATGCTTTCCTTATATTTTCTATTTATCGAAGAATATCCCTTAATATTTTGCTCAGATGAGTAGGAAGTCAAATTATTTTAATGCAGTTTTGTTCCAAAGATCGAGTGAATTCTAAAAACACCTTTATAATTGAAATGGGGCAATTTTTGACGAAGATATGGCCATTTATTTCAAGGTTGACCCTATTTAATGCTTTCCATATATTTTCTGTTGATCAAAGAATATCCCTTAATATCTTTCTTAGATGAGTCGGAAGTCAAATTATTTTAATGCAGTTTTGTTTCAAAGATCAAGTGAATTCTAAAAACACCTTTATAATTGAAATGGGGCAGTTTTTGACGAAGATATGGCCATTTATTTCAAGGTAGACACTATTTAATGCTTTCCATATATTTTCTATTTATCGAAGAATATCCCTTAATATCTTTCTTAGATGAGTCGGAAGTCAAATTATTTTAATGCAGTTTTGTTCCAAAAATCGAGTGAATTCTAAAAACACCTTTATAATTGAAATGGGGCAATTTTAGACGAAGATATGGCCATTTATTTCAAGGTTGACCCTATTTAATGTTTGGCTTATATTTTCTATTAATCGAAGAATATCCCTTAATATCTTTCTTAGATGAGTCGGAAGTCAAATTATTTTAATGCAGTTTTGTTCCAAAGATCGAGTGAATTCTAAAAACACATTTATAGTTGAAATGGGACAATTTTTGACGAAGATATGGCCATTTATTTCAAGGTTGACCCTATTTACTGCTTTCCTTATATTTTCTATTTATCGAAGAATATCCCTTAATATCTTTCTTAGATGAGTCGGAAGTCAAATTATTTTAATGCAGTTTTGTTCCAAAGATTAAGTGAATTCAAAAAACACCTTTATAATTGAAATGGGGCAATTTTAGACGAAGATATGGCCATTTATTTCAAGGTTGACCCTATTTAATCTTTCCTTATATTTTCTATTTATCGAAGAATATCCCTTAATATCTTTCTTAGATGAGTCGGAAGTCAAATTATTTTAATGCAGTTTTGTTCCAAAGATCGAGTGAATTCTAAAAACACCTTTATAATTGAAATGGGGCAATTTTAGACGAAGATATGGCTATTTATTTCAAGGTTGACCCTATTTAATGTTTGGCTTATATTTTCTATTAATCGAAGAATATCCCTTAATATCTTTCTTAGATGAGTCGGAAGTCAAATTATTTTAATGCAGTTTTGTTCCAAAGATCAAGTGAATTCTAAAAACACCTTTATAATTGAAATGGGGCAATTATAGACGAAGATATGGCCATTTATTTCAAGGTAGACCCTATTTAATGCTTTCCTTATATTTTCTAATTATCGAAGAATATCCCTTAATATCTTTCTTAGATGAGTCGGAAGTCAAATTATTTTAATGCAGTTTTGTTTCAAAGATCGAGTGAATTCTAAAAACACCTTTATAATTGAAATGGGGCAATTTTTGACGAAGATATGGCCATTTATTTCAAGGTTGACCCTATTTAATGCATTCCATATATTTTCTGTTGATCAAAGAATATCCCTTAATATCTTTCTTAGATGAGTCGGAAGTCAAATTATTTTAATGCAGTTTTGTTTCAAAGATCGAGTGAATTCTAAAAACACCTTTATAATTGAAATGGGGCAATTTTTGACGAAGATATGGCCATTTATTTCAAGGTAGACACTATTTAATGCTTTCCATATATTTTCTATTTATCGAAGAATATCCCTTAATATCTTTTTTAGATGAGTCGGAAGTCAAATTATTTTAATGCAGTTTTGTTCCAAAAATCGAGTGAGTTCTAAAAACACCTTTATAATTGAAATGGGGCAATTTTAGACGAAGATATGGCCATTTATTTCAAGGTTGACCCTATTTAATGTTTGGCTTATATTTTCTATTAATCGAAGAATATCCCTTAATATCTTTCTTAGATGAGTCGGAAGTCAAATTATTTTAATGCAGTTTTGTTCCAAAGATCGAGTGAATTCTAAAAACACATTTATAGTTGAAATGGGACAATTTTTGACGAAGATATGGCCATTTATTTCAAGGTTGACCCTATTTACTGCTTTCCTTATATTTTCTATTTATCGAAGAATATCCCTTAATATCTTTCTTAGATGAGTCGGAAGTCAAATTATTTTAATGCAGTTTTGTTCCAAAGATTAAGTGAATTCAAAAAACACCTTTATAATTGAAATGGGGCAATTTTAGACGAAGATATGGCCATTTATTTCAAGGTTGACCCTATTTAATGCTTTCCTTATATTTTCTATTTATCGAAGAATATCCCTTAATATCTTTCTTAGATGAGTCGGAAGTCAGATTATTTTAATGCAGTTTTGTTGCAAAGATCGAGTGAATTCTAAAAACACCTTTATAATTAAAATAGGGCAATTTTTGACGAAGATATGGCCATTTATTTCATGGTAGACCCTATATAATGCTTTCCATATATTTTCTATTTATCGAAGAATATCCCTTAATATCTTTCTTAGATGAGACGGAAATCAAAATATTTTAATGCAGTTTTCTTCCAAGGATCGAGTGAATTCAAAAAACACCTTTATAATTGAAATGGGGCAATTTTAGACGAAGATATGGCTATTTATTTCAAGGGTGACCCTATTTAATGTTTGGCTTATCTTTTTGTATTAATCGAAGAATATCCCTTAATATCTTTCTTAGATGAGTCGGAAGTCAAATTATTTTAATGCAGTTTTGTTCCAAAGATCAAGTGAATTCTAAAAACACCTTTATAATTGAAATGGGGCAATTTTAGACGAAGATATGGCCATTTATTTCAAGGTTGACCCTATTTAATGCTTTCCTTATATTTTCTATTTATCGAAGAATATCCCTTAATATCTTGCTCAGATGAGTCGGAAGTCAAATTATTTTAATGCAGTTTTGTTTCAAAGATTAAGAGAATTCTAAAAACACCTTTATAATTGAAATGGGGCAATTTTATACGAAGATATGGCCATTTATTTTCAAGGTTGACCCTATTTAATGCTCTCCATATATTTTCTGTTGATCAAAGAATATCCCTTAATATCTTTCTTAGATGAGTCGGAAGTCAAATTATTTTAATGCAGTTTTGTTTCAAAGATCAAGTGAATTCTAAAAACACCTTTATAATTGAAATGGGGCAATTTTTGACGAAGATATGGCCATTTATTTCAAGGTAGACACTATATAATGCTTTCCATATATTTTCTATTTATCGAAGAATATCCCTTAATATCTTTCTTAGATGAGTCGGAAGTCAAATTATTTTAATGCAGTTTTGTTCCAAAAATCGAATGAATTCTAAAAACACCTTTATAATTGAAATGGGGCAATTTTAGACGAAGATATGGCCATTTATTTCAAGGTTGACCCTATTTAATGTTTGGCTTATATTTTCTATTAATCGAAGAATATCCCTTAATATCTTTCTTAGATGAGTCGGAAGTCAAATTATTTTAATGCCATTTTGTTCCAAAGATTGAGTGAATTCTAAAAACACCTTTATAATTGAAATGGGGCAATTTTAGACGAAGATATGGCCATTTATTTCAAGGTTGACCCTATTTACTGCTTTCCTTATATTTTCTATTTATCGAAGAATATCCCTTAATATCTTTCTTAGATGAGTCGGAAGTCAAATTATGTTAATGCAGTTTTGTTCCAAAGATCAAGTGAATTCTAAAAACACCTTTATAATTGAAATGGGGCATTTTTGACAAAGATATGGCCATTTATTTCAAGGTAGACCCTATTTAATGCTTTCCATACATTTTCTGTTGATCAAAGAATATCCCTTAATATCTTTCTTAGATGAGTCGGAAGTCAAATTATTTTAATGCAGTTTTATTCCAAAGATCAAGTGAATTCTAAAAACACCTTTATAATTGAAATGGGGCAATTTTAGACGAAGATATGGCCATTTATTTCAAGGTAGACCCTATTTAATGCTTTCCATATATTTTCTGTTGATCAAAGAATATCCCTTAATATCTTTCTTAGATAAGTCGGAAGTCAAATTATTTTAATGCAATTTTGTTCCAAGGATCAAGTGAATTCTAAAAACACCTTTATAATTGAAAAGGGGCAATTTAGACGAAGATATGGCCATTTATTTCAAGGTTGACCCTATTTAATGTTTGGCTTATATTTTCTATTAATCGAAGAATATCCCTTAATATCTTTCTTAGATGAGTCGGAAATCAAATTATTTTAATGCAGTTTTGTTCCAAAGATCGAGTGAATTCTAAAAACACCTTTATAATTGAATCGGGGTAATTTTTGACGAAGATATGGCCATTTATTTCAAGGTTGACCCTATTTACTGCTTTCCTTATATTTTCTATTTATCGAAGAATATCCCTTAATATCTTTCTTAGATGAGTCGAAAGTCAAATTATTTTAATGCAGTTTTGTTCCAAGGATCAAATGAATTCTAAAAACACCGTTATACTTGAAATGGGGCAATTTTTGACGAAGATATGGCTATTTATTTCAAGGTAGACCCTATTTACTGCTTTCCTTATATTTTCTATTTATCGAAGAATATCCCTTAATATCTTTCTTAGATGAGTCGGAAGTCAAATTATTTTAATGCAGTTTTGTTCCAAAGATCAAGTGAATTCTAAAAACACCTTTATAATTGAAATGGGGCAATTTTTGACAAAGATATGGCCATTTATTTCAAGGTAGACCCTATTTAATGCTTTCCATATATTTTCTGTTGATCAAAGAATATCCCTTAATATCTTTCTTAGATGAGTCGGAAGTCAAATTATTTTAATGCAGTTTTGTTCCAAAGATCAAGTGAATTCTAAAAACACCTTTATAATTGAAATGTTGCAATGTTAGACGAAGATATGGCCATTTATTTCAAGGTTGACCCTATTTAATGCTTTCCATATATTTTCTGTTGATCAAAGAATATCCCTTAATATCTTTCTTAGATAAGTCGGAAGTCAAATTATTTTAATGCAGTTTTGTTCCAAAGATCGAGTGAATTCTAAAAACACCTTTATAATTGAAATGGGGCAATTATAGACGAAGATATGGCCATTTATTTCAAGGTAGACCCTATTTAATGCTTTCCATATATTTTCTATTTATCGAAGAATATCCCTTAATATCTTTCTTAGATGAGTCGGAAGTCAAAATATTTTAATGCAGTTTTGTTCCAAAGATCGAGTGAATTCTAAAAACACCTTTATAATTGAATCGGGGTAATTTTTGACGAAGATATGGCCATTTATTTCAAGGTTGACCCTATTTACTGCTTTCCTTATATTTTCTATTTATCGAAGAATATCCCTTAATATCTTTCTTAGATGAGTCGGAAGTCAAATTATTTTAATGCAGTTTTGTTCCAAGGATCGAATGAATTCTAAAAACACCGTTATAATTGAAATGGGGCAATTTTTGACGAAGATATGGCCATTTATTTCAAGGTAGACCCTATATAATGCTTTCCATATATTTTCTATTTATCGAAGAATATCCCTTAATATCTTTCTTAGATGAGTCGGCAATCAAATTATTTTAATGCAGTTTTGTTCCAAGGATCGAGTGAATTCTAAAAACACTTTTATAATTGAAATAGGGCAATTTTAGACGAAGATATGGCTATTTATTTCAAGGTTGACCCTATTTAATGTTTGGCTTATATTTTCTATTAATCGAAGAATATCCCTTAATATCTTTCTTAGATGAGTCGGAAGTCAAATTATTTTAATGCAGTTTTATTCCAAAGATCAAGTGAATTCTAAAAACACCTTTATAATTGAAATGGGGCAATTTTAGACGAAGATATGGCCATTTATTTCAAGGTAGACCCTATTTAATGCTTTCCATACATTTTCTGTTGATCAAAGAATATCCCTTAATATCTTTCTTAGATGAGTCGGAAGTCAAATTATTTTAATGCAGTTTTATTCCAAAGATCAAGTGAATTCTAAAAACACCTTTATAATTGAAATGGGGCAATTATAGACGAAGATATGGCCATTTATTTCAAGGTAGACCCTATTTAATGCTTTCCATATATTTTCTATTTATCGAAGAATATCCCTTAATATATTTCTTAGATGAGTCGGAAGTCAAATTATTTTAATGCAGTTTTGTTTCAAAGATCGAGTGAATTCTAAAAACACCTTTATAATTGAAATGGGGCAATTTTTGACGAAGATATGGCCATTTATTTCAAGGTAGACACTATTTAATGCTTTCCATATATTTTCTATTTATCGAAGAATATCCCTTAATATCTTTCTTAGATGAGTCGGAAGTCAAATTATTTTAATGCAGTTTTAATCCAAAGATCGAGTGAATTCTAAAAACACCTTTATAATTGAAATGGGGCAATTTTAGACGAAGATATGGCCATTTATTTCAAGGTTGACCCTACTTAATGCTTTCCTTATATTTTCTATTTATCGAAGAATATCCCTTAATATCTTTCTTAGATGAGTCGGAAGTCAAATTATTTTAATGCAGTTTTGTTTCAAAGATCAAGTGAATTCTAAAAACACCTTTATAATTGAAATGGGGCAATTTTTGACGAAGATATGGCCATTTATTTCAGGTAGACCCTATATAATGCTTTCCATATATTTTCTATTTATCGAAGAATATCCCTTAATATCTTTCTTAGATGAGTCGGCAATCAAATTATTTTAATGCCGTTTTGTTCCAAGGATCGAGTGAATTCTAAAAACACTTTTATAATTGAAATGGGGCAATTTTAGACGAAGATATGGCTATTTATTTCAAGGTTGACCCTATTTAATGTTTGGCTTATATTTTCTATTAATCGAAGAATATCCCTTAATATCTTTCTTAGATGAGTCGGCAGTCAAATTATTTTAGTGCAGTTTTGTTCCAAAGATCGAGTGAATTCTAAAAACACTTTTATAATTGAAATGGGGCAATTTTTGACGAAGATATGGCCCATTTATTTCAAGGTAGACCCTATTTAATGCTTTCCCATATATTTTCTGTTGATCAAAAGAATATCCCTTAATATCTTTCTTAGATGAGTCGGAAGTCAAATTATTTTAATGCAGTTTTGTTCCAAAGATCGAGTGAATTCTAAAAACACCTTTATAATTGAAATGGGGCAATTTTTGACGAAGATATGGCCATTTATTTCAAGGTAGACCCTATTTAATGCTTTCCATATATTTTCTGTTGATCAAAGAATATCCCTTAATATCTTTCTTAGATGAGTCGAAAGTCAAATTATTTTAATGCAGTTTTGTTCCAAAGATCAAGTGAATTCTAAAAACACCTTTATAATTGAAATGGGGCAATTTAGACGAAGATATGGCCATTTATTTCAAGGTTGACCCTATTTAATGTTTGGCTTATATTTTCTATTAATCGAAGAATATCCCTTAATATCTTTCTTAGATGAGTCGGAAGTCAAATTATTTTAATGCAGTTTTGTTCCAAAGATCGAGTGAATTCTAAAAACACCTTTATAATTGAAATGGGGCAATTTTAGACGAAGATATGGCCATTTATTTCAAGGTTGACCCTATTTACTGCTTTCCTTATATTTTCTATTATTCGAAGAATATCCTTTAATATCTTTCTTAGATGAGTCGGAAGTCAAATTATTTTAATGCAGTTTTGTTCCAAAGATCAAGTGAATTCTAAAAACACCTTTATAATTGAAACGGGGTAATTTTAGACGGAGATATGGTCATTTATTTCAAGGTTGACCCTATTTAATGTTTGGCTTATATTTTCTATTAATCGAAGAATATCCCTTAATATCTTTCTTAGATGAGTCGGCAGTCAAATTATTTTAGTGCAGTTTTGTTCCAAAGATTGAGTGAATTCTAAAAACACCTTTATAATTGAAATGGGGCAATTTTTGACGAAGATATGGCCATTTATTTCAAGGTTGACCCTATTTAATGCTTTCCATATATTTTCTGTTGATCAAAGAATATCCCTTAATATCTTTCTTAGATGAGTCGGAAGTCAAATTATTTTAATGCAGTTTTGTTCCAAAGATCGAGTGAATTCTAAAAACACCTTTATAATTGAAATGGGGCAATTTTAGACGAAGATATGGCCATTTATTTCAAGGTTGACCCTATTTAATGTTTTCCTTATATTTTCTATTTATCGAAGAATATCCCTTAATATCTTTCTTAGATGAGTCGGAAGTCAAATTATTTTAATGCAATTTTGTTCGGAAGATTGAGTAAATTCTAAAAACACCTTTATAATTGAAATGGGGCAATTTTTGACGAAGATATGGCCATTTATTTCAAGGTAGACCCTATTTAATGTTTTCCATATATTTTCTATTGATCGAAGAATATCCCTTAATATCTTTCTTAGATGAGTCGGAAAACAAATTATTTTAATGCAGTTTTGTTCCAAAGATCGAGTGAATGCTAAAAACACTTTTATAATTGAAATGGGGCAATTTTAGACGAAGATATGGCTATTTATTTCAAGGTTGACCCTATTTAATGTTTGGCTTATATTTTCTATTAATCGAAGAATATCCCTTAATATCTTTCTTAGATGAGTCGGCAGTCAAATTATTTTAGTGCAGTTTAGTTCCAAAGATTGAGTGAATTCTAAAAACACCTTTATAATTGAAATGGGGCAATTTTTGACGAAGATATGGTCATTTATTTCAAGGTTGACCCTATTTAATGCTTTCCTTATATTTTCTATTTATCGAAGAATATCCCTTAATATCTTTCTTAGATGAGTAGGAAGTCAAATTATTTTAATGCAGTTTTGTTCCAAAGATCAAGTGAATTCTAAAAACACCTTTATAATTGAAATGGGGCAATTTTTGACGAAGATATGGCCATTTATTTCAAGGTTGACCCTATTTAATGCTTCCATATATTTTCTGTTGATCAAAGAATATCCCTTAATATCTTTCTTAGATAAGTCGGAAGTCAAATTATTTTAATGCAGTTTTGTTCCAAAGATCGAGTGAATTCTAAAAACACCTTTATAATTGAAATGGGGCAATTTTTGACGAAGATATGGCCATTTATTTCAAGGTAGACCCTATTTAATGCTTTCCATATATTTTCTATTTATCGAAGAATATCCCTTAATATCTTTCTTAGATGAGTCGGAAGTCAAATTATTTTAATGCAGTTTTGTTCCAAAGATCGAGTGAATTCTAAAAACACCTTTATAATTGAAATGGGGCAATTTTATACAAAGATATGGCCATTTATTTCAAGGTAGACCCTATTTAATGCTTTCCATATATTTTCTGTTGATCAAAGAATATCCCTTAATATCTTTCTTAGATGAGTCGGAAGTCAAATTGTTTTAATGCAGTTTTGTTTCAAAGATCAAGTGAATTCTAAAAACACCTTTATAATTGAAATGGGGCAATTTTTGACGAAGATATGGCCATTTATTTCAAGGTAGACCCTATTTAATGCTTTCCATATATTTTCTATTTATCGAAGAATATCCCTTAATATCTTTCTTAGATGAGTCGGCAATCAAATTATTTTAATGCAGTTTTGTTCCAAGGATCGAGTGAATTCTAAAAACACTTTTATAATTGAAATGGGGCAATTTTAGACGAAGATATGGCTATTTATTTCAAGGTTGACCCTATTTAATGTTTGGCTTATATTTTCTATTAATCGAAGAATATCCCTTAATATCTTTCTTAGATGAGTCGGCAGTCAAATTATTTTAGTGCAGTTTTGTTCCAAAGATCGAGTGAATTCTAAAAACACCTTTATAATTGAAATGGGGCAATTTTTGACGAAGATATGGCCATATATTTCAAGGTTGACCCTATTTAATGCTTTCCATATATTTTCTGTTGATCAAAGAATATCCCTTAATATCTTTCTTAGATGAGTCGGAAGTCAAATTATTTTAATGCAGTTTTGTTCCAAAGATCGAGTGAATTCTAAAAACACCTTTATAATTGAAATAGGGCAATTTTTGACGAAGATATGGCCATTTATTTCAAGGTTGACCCTATTTAATGCTTTCCATATATTTTCTATTTATCGAAGAATATCCCTTAATATCTTTCTTAGATGAGTCGGAAGTCAAATTATTTTAATGCAGTTTTGTTTCAAAGATCAAGTGAATTCAAAAAACACCTTTATATTTGATGTGGGGCAATTTTTGACGAAGATATAGCCATTTATTTCAAGGTAGACCCTATTTAATGCTTTCCATATATTTTCTATTTATCGAAGAATATCCCTTAATATCTTTCTTAGATGAGTCGGAAGTCAAATTATTTTAATGCAGTTTTGTTCCAAAGATCGAGTGAATTCTAAAAACACCTTTATAATTGAAATGGAGCAATTTTATACAAAGATATGGCCATTTATTTCAAGGTAGAGGCTATTTAATGCTTTCCATATATTTTCTGTTGATCAAAGAATATCCCTTAATATCTTTCTTAGATGAGTCGGAAGTCAAATTGTTTTAATGCAGTTTTGTTTCAAAGATCAAGTGAATTCTAAAAACACCTTTATAATTGAAATGGGGCAATTTTTGACGAAGATATGGCCATTTATTTCAAGGTAGACCCTATTTAATGCTTTCCATATATTTTCTATTTATCGAAGAATATCCCTTAATATCTTTCTTAGATGAGTCGGCAATCAAATTATTTTAATGCAGTTTTGTTCCAAGGATCGAGTGAATTCTAAAAACACTTTTATAATTGAAATGGGGCAATTTTAGACGAAGATATGGCTATTTATTTCAAGGTTGACCCTATTTAATGTTTGGCTTATATTTTCTATTAATCGAAGAATATCCCTTAATATCTTTCTTAGATGAGTCGGCAGTCAAATTATTTTAGTGCAGTTTTGTTCCAAAGATCGAGTGAATTCTAAAAACACCTTTATAATTGAAATGGGGCAATTTTTGACGAAGATATGGCCATATATTTCAAGGTTGACCCTATTTAATGCTTTCCATATATTTTCTATTATTCGAAGAATATCCCTTAATATCTTTCTTAGATGAGTCGGAAGTCAAATTATTTTAATGCAGTTTTGTTCCAAAGATTGAGTGAATTCTAAAAACACCTATATAATTGAAATAGGGCAATTTTTGACGAAGATATGGCCATTTATTTCAAGGTAGACCCTATTTAATGCTTTCCATATATTTTCTATTTATCGAAGAATATCCCTTAATATCTTTCTTAGATGAGTCGGAAGTCAAATTATTTTAACGCAGTTTTGTTCCAAAGATCGAGTGAATTCAAAAAACACCTTTATAATTGAAATGGGGCAATTTTTGACGAAGATATGGCCATTTATTTCAAGGTAGACCCTATTTAATGCTTTCATATATTTTCTGTTGATCAAAGAATATCCCTTAATATCTTTCTTAGATGAGTCGGAAGTCAAATTATTTTAATGCAGTTTTGTTCCAAAGATTAAGTGAATTCTAAAAACACCTTTACAATTGAAATGGGGCAATTTGAGACAAAGATATGACCATTTATTTCAAGGTTGACCCTATTTAATGCTTTCCATATATTTTCTATTTATCGAAGAATATCCCTTAATATCTTTCTTAGATGAGTCGGAAGTCAAATTATTTTAATGCAGTTTTGTTCCAAAAAATCGAGTGAATTCAAAAAACACCTTTATAATTGAAATGGGGAAATTTAGACGAAGATATGGCCATTTATTTCAAGGTTGACCCTATTTAATGTTTGGCTTATATTTTCTATTAATCGAAGAATATCCCTTAATATCTTTCTTAGATGAGTCGGAAGTCAAATTATTTTAATGCAGTTTTGTTCCAAAGATCGAGTGAATTCTAAAAACACCTTTATAATGGGGCAGTTTTTGACGAAGATATGGCCATTTATTTCAAGGTAGACACTATTTAATGCTTTCCTTATATTTTCTATTTATCGAAGAATATCCCTTAATATCTTTCTTAGATGAGTCGGAAGTCAAATTATTTTAATGCAGTTTTAATCCAAAGATCGAGTGAATTCTAAAAACACCTTTATAATTGAAACGGGGTAATTTTAGACGAAGATATGGCCATTTATTTCAAGGTTGACCCTATTTAATGTTTGGCTTATATTTTCTATTAATCGAAGAATATCCCTTAATATCTTTCTTAGATGAGTCGGAAGTCAAATTATTTTAATGCAGTTTTGTTCCAAAGATCGAGTGAATTCTAAAAACACCTTTATAATTGAAATGGGGCAATTTTAGACAAAGATATGGCCATTTATTTCAAGGTTGACCCTATTTACTGCTTTCCTTATATTTTCTATTAATCGAAGAATATCTTTTAATATCTTTCTTAGATGAGTCGGAAGTCAAATTATTTTAATGCAGTTTTGTTCCAAAGATCGAGTGAATTCTAAAAACACCTATATAATTGAAATGGGGAAATTTAGACGAAGATATGGCCATTTATTTCAAGGTTGACCCTATTTAATGTTTGGCTTATATTTTCTATTAATCGAAGAATATCCCTTAATATCTTTCTTAGATGAGTCGGAAGTCAAATTATTTTAATGCAGTTTTGTTCCAAAGATCAAGTGAATTCTAAAAACACCTTTATAATTGAAACGGGGTAATTTTAGACGAAGATATGGCCATTTATTTCAAGGTTGACCCTATTTAATGTTTGGCTTATATTTTCTATTAATCGAAGAATATCCCTTAATATCTTTCTTAGATGAGTCGGAAGTCAAATTATTTTAATGCAGTTTTGTTCCAAAGATCAAGTGAATTCTAAAAACACCTTTATAATTGAAATGGGGCAATTTTAGACGAAGATATGGCCATTTATTTCAAGGTTGACCCTATTTAATGTTTTCCTTATATTTTCTATTTATCGAAGAATATCCCTTAATATCTTTCTTAGATGAGTCGGAAGTCAAATTATTTTAATGCAGTTTTGTTCCAAAAATCGAGTGAATTCTAAAAACACCTTTATAATTGAAATGGGGAAATTTTTGACGGAGATATGGCCATTTATTTCAAGGTAGACCCTATTTAATGTTTTCCATATATTTTCTATTGATCGAAGAATATCCCTTAATATCTTTCTTAGATGAGTCGGAAAACAAATTATTTTAATGCAGTTTTGTTCCAAAGATCGAGTGAATGCTAAAAACACTTTTATAATTGAAATGGGGCAATTTTATACGAAGATATGGCTATTTATTTCAAGGTTGACCCTATTTAATGTTTGGCTTATATTTTCTATTAATCGAAGAATATCCCTTAATATCTTTCTTAGATGAGTCGGCAGTCAAATTATTTTAGTGCAGTTTTGTTCCAAAGATTGAGTGAATTCTAAAAACACCTTTATAATTGAAATGGGGCAATTTTTGACGAAGATATGGTCATTTATTTCAAGGTTGACCCTATTTAATGCTTTCCATATATTTTCTGTTGATCAAAGAATATCCCTTAATATCTTTCTTAGATGAGTAGGAAGTCAAATTATTTTAATGCAGTTTTGTTCCAAAGATCAAGTGAATTCTAAAAACACCTTTATAATTGAAATGGGGCAATTTTAGACGAAGATATGGCCATTTATTTCAAGGTTGACCCTATTTAATGCTTTCCATACATTTTCTGTTGATCAAAGAATATCCCTTAATATCTTTCTTAGATGAGTCGGAAGTCAAATTATTTTAATGCAGTTTTGTTCCAAAGATTAAGTGAATTCAAAAAACACCTTTATAATTGAAATGGGGCAATTTTAGACGAAGATATGGCCATTTATTTCAAGGTAGACCCTATTTAATGCTTTCCATATATTTTCTATTTATCGAAGAATATCCCTTAATATCTTTCTTAGATGAGTCGGAAGTCAAATTATTTTAATGCAGTTTTGTTCCAAAGATCGAGTGAATTCTAAAAACACCTTTATAATTGAAATGGGGAAATTTTTGACGAAGATATGGCCATTTATTTCAAGGTAGACCCTATTTAATGTTTGGCTTATATTTTCTATTAATCGAAGAATATCCCTTAATATCTTTCTTAGATGAGTCGGAAGTCAAATTATTTTAATGCAGTTTTGTTCCAAAGATCGAGTGAATTCTAAAAACACCTTTATAATTGAAATGGGGCAATTTTAGACAAAGATATGGCCATTTATTTCAAGGTTGACCCTATTTACTGCTTTCCTTATATTTTCTATTAATCGAAGAATATCTTTTAATATCTTTCTTAGATGAGTCGGAAGTCAAATTATTTTAATGCAGTTTTCTTCCAAAGATCAAGTGAATTCTAAAAACACCTTTATAATTGAAACGGGGTAATTTTAGACGAAGATATGGCCATTTATTTCAAGGTTGACCCTATTTAATGTTTGGCTTATATTTTCTATTAATCGAAGAATATCCCTTAATATCTTTCTTAGATGAGTCGGAAGTCAAATTATTTTAATGCAGTTTTGTTCCAAAGATCAAGTGAATTCTAAAAACACCTTTATAATTGAAATGGGGCAATTTTAGACGAAGATATGGCCATTTATTTCAAGGTTGACCCTATTTAATGTTTTCCTTATATTTTCTATTAATCGAAGAATATCCCTTAATATCTTTCTTAGATGAGTCGGAAGTCAAATTATTTTAATGCAGTTTTGTTCCAAAAATCGAGTGAATTCTAAAAACACCTTTATAATTGAAATGGGGAAATTTTTGACGGAGATATGGCCATTTATTTCAAGGTAGACCCTATTTAATGTTTTCCATATATTTTCTTTTGATCGAAGAATATCCCTTAATATCTTTCTTAGATGAGTCGGAAAACAAATTATTTTAATGCAGTTTTGTTCCAAAGATCGAGTGAATGCTAAAAACACTTTTATAATTGAAATGGGGCAATTTTAGACGAAGATATGGCTATTTATTTCAAGGTTGACCCTATTTAATGTTTGGCTTATATTTTCTATTAATCGAAGAATATCCCTTAATATCTTTCTTAGATGAGTCGGCAGTCAAATTATTTTAGTGCAGTTTTGTTCCAAAGATTGAGTGAATTCTAAAAACACCTTTATAATTGAAATGGCGCAATTTTTGACGAAGATATGGTCATTTATTTCAAGGTTGACCCTATTTAATGCTTTCCTTATATTTTCTATTTATCGAAGAATATCCCTTAATATCTTTCTTAGATGAGTAGGAAGTCAAATTATTTTAATGCAGTTTTGTTCCAAAGATCAAGTGAATTCTAAAAACACCTTTATAATTGAAATGGGGAAATTTTTGACGAAGATATGGCCATTTATTTCAAGGTTGACCCTATTTAATGCTTTCCATATATTTTCTGTTGATCAAAGAATATCCCTTAATATCTTTCTTAGATGAGTCGGAAGTCAAATTATTTTAATGCAGTTTTGTTCCAAAGATCGAGTGAATTCTAAAAACACCTTTATAATTGAAATGGGGCAATTTTTGACGAAGATATGGCCACTTATTTCAAGGTAGACCCTATTTAATGCTTTCCATATATTTTCTATTTATCGAAGAATATCCCTTAATATCTTTCTTAGATGAGTCGGAAGTCAAATTATTTTAATGCAGTTTTGTTCCAAAGATCGAGTGAATTCTAAAAACACCTTTATAATTGAAATGGGGAAATTTTTGACGAAGATATGGCCATTTATTTCAAGGTAGACCCTATTTAATGCTTTCCATATACTTTCTGTTGATCAAAGAATATCCCTTAATATCTTTCTTAGATGAGTCGGAAGTCAAATTATTTTAATGCAGTTTTGTTCCAAAGATCAAGTGAATTCTAAAAACACCTTTATAATTGAAATGGGGCAATTTTAGACGAAGATATGGCCATTTATTTCAAGGTAGACCCTATTTAATGCTTTCCATATATTTTCTATTTATCGAAGAATATCCCTTAATATCTTTCTTAGATGAGTCGGAAGTCAAATTTTTTTAATGCACTTTTGTTCCAAAAATCGAGTGAATTCTAAAAACACCTTTATAATTGAAATGGGGCAATTTTAGACGAAGATATGACCATTTATTTCAAGGTTGACCCTATTTAATGTTTGGCTTATATTTTCTATTAGTCGAAGAATATCCCTTAATATCTTTCTTAGATGAGTCGGAAGTCAAATTATTTTAATGCAGTTTTGTTCCAAAGATCGAGTGAATTCTAAAAACACCTTTATAATTGAAATGGGGCAATTTTAGACGAAGATATGGCCATTTATTTCAAGGTTGACCCTATTTACTGCTTTCCATATATTTTCTATTTATCGAAGAATATCCCTTAATATCTTTCTTAGATGAGTCGGAAGTCAAATTATTTTAATGCAGTTTTGTTCAAAAGATCAAGTGAATTCTAAAAACACCTTTATAATTGAAACGGGGCAATTTTAGACGAAGATATGGCCATTTATTTCAAGGTAGACCCTATTTAATGTTTGGCTTATATTTTCTATTAATCGAAGAATATCCCTTAATATCTTTCTTAGATGAGTCGGAAGTCAAATTATTTTAATGCAGTTTTGTTCCAAAGATCGAGTGAATTCTAAAAACACTTTTATAATTGAAATGGGGAAATTTTTGACGAAGATATGGCCATTTATTTCAAGGTAGACCCTATTTAATGCTTTCCATATATTTTCTGTTGATCAAAGAATATCCCTTAATATCTTTCTTAGATGAGTCGGAAGTCAAATTATTTTAATGCAGTTTTGTTTCAAAGATCAAGTGAATTCTAAAAACACCTTTATAATTGAAATGGGGCAATTTTAGACGAAGATATGGCCATTTATTTCAAGGTTGACCCTATTTAATGTTTGGCTTATATTTTCTATTAATCGAAGAATATCCCTTAATATCTTTCTTAGATGAGTCGGCAGTCAAATTATTTTAGTGCAGTTTTGTTCCAAAGATCGAGTGAATTCTAAAAACACCTTTATAATTAATATGGGGCAATTTTTGACGAAGATATGGCCATTTATTTCAAGGTTGACCCTATTTAATGCTTTCCATATATTTTCTGTTGATCAAAGAATATCCCTTAATATCTTTCTTAGATGAGTCGGAAGTCAAAATATTTTAATGCAGTTTTGTTCCAAAGATCGAGTGAATTCTAAAAACACCTTTATAATTGAAATGGGGCAATTTTTGACGAAGATATGGCCATTTATTTCAAGGTAGACCCTATTTAATGCTTTCCATATATTTTCTATTTATCGAAGAATATCCCTTAATATCTTTCTTAGATGAGTCGGCAGTCAAATTATTTTAGTGCAGTTTTGTTCCAAAGATCAAGTGAATTCTAAAAACACCTTTATAATTGAAATGGGGCAATTTTAGACGAAGATATGGCCATTTATTTCAAGGTTGACCCTATTTACTGCTTTCCTTATATTTTCTATTTATCGAAGAATATCCCTTAATATCTTTCTTAGATGAGTCGAAAGTCAAATTATTTTAATGCAGTTTTGTTCCAAAGATCAAGTGAATTCTAAGAACACCTTTATAATTGAAATGGGGCAATTTTAGACGAAGATATGGCCATTTATTTCAAGGTAGACCCTATTTAATGCTTTCCATATATTTTCTATTTATCGAAGAATATCCCTTAATATCTTTCTTAGATGAGTCGGAAGTCAAATTATTTTAATGCAGTTTTGTTCCAAAAATCGAGTGAATTCTAAAACACCTTTATAATTGAAATGGGGCAATTAAAGACGAAGATATGGCCATTTATTTCAAGGTTGACCCCATTTAATGTTTGGCTTATATTTTCTATTAATCGAAGAATATCCCTTAACATCTTTCTTAGATGAGTCGGAAGTCAAATTATTTTAATGCAGTTTTGTTCCAAAGATCGAGTGAATTCTAAAAACACCTTTATAATTGAAATGGGGCAATTTTAGACGAAGATATGGCCATTTATTTCAAGGTTGACCCTATTTACTGCTTTCCTTATATTTTCTATTTATCGAAGAATATCCCTTAATATCTTTCTTAGATGAGTCGGCAATCAAATTATTTTAATGCAGTTTTGTTCCAAGGATCGAGTGAATTCTAAAATTACTTTTATAATTGAAATGGGGCAATTTTAGACGAAGATATGGCCATTTATTTCAAGGTTGACCCTATTTAATGCTTTCCATATATTTTCTATTTATCGAAGAATATCCCTTAATATCTTTCTTAGATGAGTCGGAAGTCAAATTATTTTAATGCAGTTTTGTTCCAAAAATCGAGTGAATTCTAAAAACACCTTTATAATTGAAATGGGGCAATTTTAGACGAAGATATGGCCATTTATTTCAAGGTTGACCCTATTTAATGCTTTCCATATATTTTCTATTTATCGAAGAATATCCCTTAATATCTTTCTTAGATGAGTCGGAAAACAAATTATTTTAATGCAGTTTTGTTCCAAAGATCGAGTGAATGCTAAAAACACTTTTATAATTGAAATGGGGCAATTTTAGACGAAGATATGGCTATTTATTTCAAGGTTGACCCTATTTAATGTTTGGCTTATATTTTCTATTAATCGAAGAATATCCCTTAATATCTTTCTTAGATGAGTCGGCAGTCAAATTATTTTAGTGCAGTTTTGTTCCAAAGATTGAGTGAATTCTAAAAACACCTTTATAATTGAAATGGGGCAATTTTTGACGAAGATATGGTCATTTATTTCAAGGTTGACCCTATTTAATGCTTTCCTTATATTTTCTATTTATCGAAGAATATCCCTTAATATCTTTCTTAGATGAGTCGGAAGTCAAATTATTTTAATGCAGGTTTGTTCCGAGGATCGAGTGAATTCTAAAAACACCTTTATAATTGAAATGGGGAAATTTTTGACGAAGATATGGCCATTTATTTCAAGGTAGACCCTATTTAATGCTTTCCATATATTTTCTGTTAATCAAGAATATCCCTTAATATCTTTCTTGGATGAGTCGAAAGTCAAATTATTTTAATGCAGTTTTGTTCCAAAGATCGAGTGAATTCTTAAAACACCTTTATAATTGAAATGGGGCAATTTTTGACGAAGATATGGCCATTTATTTCAAGGTAGAGCCTATTTAATGCTTTCCATATATTTTCTATTTGTCGAAGAATATCCCTTAATATCTTTCTTAGATGAGTCGGAAGTCAAATTATTTTAATGCAGTTTTGTTCCAAAGATCGAGTGAATTCTAAAAACACCTTTATAATTGAAATGGGGAAATTTTTGACGAAGATATGGCCATTTATTTCAAGGTAGACCCTATTTAATGCTTTCCATATATTTTCTGTTAATCAAGAATATCCCTTAATATCTTTCTTGGATGAGTCGAAAGTCAAATTATTTTAATGCAGTTTTGTTTCAAAGATCAAGTGAATTCTAAAAACACCTTTATAATTGAAATGGGGCAATTTTTGACGAAGATATGGCCATTTATTTCAAGGTAGACCCTATTTAATGCTTTCCTTATATTTTCTATTTATCGAAGAATATCCTTTAATATCTTTCTTAGATGAGTCGGAAGTCAAATTGTTTTGATGCAGTTTTGTTCCAAAAATCGAGTGAATTCTAAAAACACCTTTATAATTGAAATGGGGCAATTTTTGACGAAGATATGGCCATTTATTTCAAGGTTGACCCTATTTAATGTTTGGCTTATATTTTCTATTAGTCGAAGAATATCCCTTAATATCTTTCTTAGATGAGTCGGAAGTCAAATTATTTTAATGCAGTTTTGTTCCAAAGATCGAGTGAATTCTAAAAACACCTTTATAATTGAAATGGGGCAATTTTAGACGAAGATATGGCCATTTATTTCAAGGTAGACCCTATTTAATGCTTTCCATATATTTTCTATTTATCGAAGAATATCCCTTAATATCTTTCTTAGATGAGTCGGAAGTCAAATTATTTTAATGCAGTTTTGTTTCAAAGATCGAGTAAATTCTAAAAACACCTTTATAATTGAAACGGGGCAATTTTAGACGAAGATATGGCCATTTATTTCAAGGTAGACCCTATTTAATGTTTGGCTTATATTTTCTATTAATCGAAGAATATCCCTTAATATCTTTCTTAGATGAGTCGGAAGTCAAATTATTTTAATGCAGTTTTGTTCCAAAGATCGAGTGAATTCTAAAAACACCTTTATAATTGAAATGGGGCAATTTTAGACGAAGATATGGCCATTTATTTCAAGGTAGACCCTATTTACTGCTTTCCTTATATTTTCTATTTATCGAAGAATATCCCTTAATATCTTTCTTAGATGAGTCGGAAGTCAAATTATTTTAATGCAGTTTTGTTTGAAAGATTGACTTAATTCTAAAAACACCTTTATAATTGAAATGGGGCAATTTTAGACGAAGATATGGTCATTTATTTCAAGGTAGACCCTATTTAATGCTTTCCATATATTCTCTATTTATCGAAGAATATCCCTTAATATCTTTCTTAGATGAGTCGGAAGTCAAATTATTTTAATGCAGTTTTGTTCCAAAGATTGAGTGAATTCTAAAAACACCTTTATAATTGAAATGGGGCAATTTTTGACGAAGATATGGCCATTTATTTCAAGGTAGACCCTATTTAATGCTTGCCATATATTTTCTATTTATCGAAGAATATCCCTTAATATCTTTCTTAGATGAGTCGGCAGTCAAATTATTTTAGTGCAGTTTTGTTCCAAAGATCAAGTGAATTCTTAAAACACCTTTATAATTGAAATGGGGCAATTTTAGACGAAGATATGGCCATTTATTTCAAGGTTGACCCTATTTACTGCTTTCCTTATATTTTCTATTAATCGAAGAATATCCCTTAATATCTTTCTTAGATGAGTCGGAAGTCAAATTATTTTAATGCAGTTTTGTTTGAAAGATTGACTTAATTCTAAAAACACCTTTATAATTGAAATGGGGCAATTTTTGACGAAGATATGGTCATTTATTTCAAGGTAGACCCTATTTAATGCTTTCCATATATTCTCTATTTATCGAAGAATATCCCTTAATATCTTTCTTAGATGAGTCGGAAGTCAAATTATTTTAATGCAGTTTTGTTCCAAAGATCGAGCGAATTCTAAAAACACCTTTATAATTGAAACGGGGCAATTTTAGACGAAGATATGGCCATTTATTTCAAGGTTGACCCTATTTAATGTTTGGCTTATATTTTCTATTAATCGAAGAATATCCCTTAACATCTTTCTTAGATGAGTCGGAAGTCAAATTATTTTAATGCAGTTTTGTTCCAAAGATCGAGTGAATTCTAAAAACACCTTTATAATTGAAATGGGGCAATTTTAGACGAAGATATGGCCATTTATTTCAAGGTTGACCCTATTTACTGCTTTCCTTATATTTTCTATTTATCGAAGAATATCCCTTAATATCTTTCTTAGATGAGTCGGCAATCAAATTATTTTAATGCAGTTTTGTTCCAAGGATCGAGTGAATTCTAAAAACTTTTTTATAATTGAAATGGGGCAATTTTAGACGAAGATATGGCCATTTATTTCAAGGTTGACCCTATTTAATGTTTGCCATATATTTTCTATTTATCGAAGAATATCCCTTAATATCCTTCTTAGATGAGTCGGAAGTCAAATTATTTTAATGCAGTTTTGTTCCAAGGATCGAGTGAATTCTAAAAACACCTTTATTATTGAAATGGGGCAATTTTAGACGAAGATATGGCCATTTATTTCAAGGTTGACCCTATTTACTGCTTTCCTTATATTTTCTATTTATCGAAGAATATCCCTTAATATCTTTCTTAGATGAGTCGGCAATCAAATTATTTTAATGCAGTTTTGTTCCAAAGATCAAGTGAATTCTAAAAACACTTTTATAATTGAAACGGGGCAATTTTAGACGAAGATATGGCCATTTATTTCAAGGTTGACCCTATTTAATGCTTGCCTTATATTTTCTATTAATCGAAGAATATCCCTTAATATCTTTCTTAGATGAGTCGGAAGTCAAAATATTTTAATGCAGTTTTGTTCCAAAGATCGAGTGAATTCTAAAAACACCTTTATAATTGAAATGGGGCAATTTTTGACGAAGATATGGCCATTTATTTCAAGGTAGACCCTATTTAATGCTTTCCATATATTTTCTATTGATCAAAGAATATCCCTTAATATCTTTCTTAGATGAGTCGGAAGTCAAATTATTTTAATGCAGTTTTGTTCCAAAGATCAAGTGAATTCTAAAAACACCTTTATAATTGAAATGGGGCAATTTTAGACGAAGATATGGCCATTTATTTCAAGGTAGACCCTATTTAATGCTTTCCATATATTTTCTATTTTTCGAAGAATATCCCTTAATATCTTTCTTAGATGAGTCGGAAGTCAAATTATTTTAATGCAGTTTTGTTCCAAAGATCAAGTGAATTCTAAAAACACCTTAATAATTGAAATGGGGCAATTTTAGACGAAGATATGGCCATTTATTTCAAGGTTGACCCTATTTAATGCTTGCCTTATATTTTCTATTAATCGAAGAATATCCCTTAATATCTTTCTTAGATGAGTCGGAAGTCAAATTATTTTAATGCAGTTTTGTTCCAAAGATCGAGTGAATTCTAAAAACACCTTTATAATTGAAATGGGGCAATTTTAGACGATTGAGGGAATTTGACGAAGATATGGCCATTTATTTCAAGGTTGACCCTATTTAATGCTTTCCTTATATTTTCTATTTATCGAAGAATATCCCTTAATATCTTTCTTAGATGAGTAGGAAGTCAAATTATTTTAATGCAGTTTTGTTCGAAAGATCGAGTGAATTCTAAAAACACCTTTATAATTGAAATGGGGCAATTTTTGACGAAGATATGGCCATTTATTTCAAGGTTGACCCTATTTAATGCTTTCCATATATTTTCTATTTATCAAAGAATATCCCTTAATATCTTTCTTAGATGAGTCGGAAGTCAAATTATTTTAATGCAGTTTTGTTCCAAAGATCGAGTGAATTCTAAAAACACCTTTATAATTGAAATGGGGCAATTTTAGACGAAGATATGGCCATTTATTTCAAGGTAGACCCTATTTAATGCTTGCCTTATATTTTCTATTAATCGAAGAATATCCCTTAATATCTTTCTTAGATGAGTCGGAAGTCAAATTATTTTAATGCAGTTTTGTTCCAAAAATCGAGTGAATTCTAAAAACACCTTTATAATTGAAATGGGGCAATTTTAGACGAAGATATGGCCATTTATTTCAAGGTTGACCCTATTTAATGTTTGCCTTATATTTTCTATTAATCGAAGAATATCCCTTAATATCTTTCTTAGATGAGTCGGAAGTCAAATTATTTTAATGCAGTTTTGTTCCAAAGATCGAGTGAATTCTAAAAACACCTTTATAATTGAAATGGGGCGATTTTAGACGAAGATATGGCCATTTATTTCAAGGTTGACCCTATTTAATGCTTTCCTTATATTTTCTATTTATCGAAGAATATCCCTTAATATCTTTCTTAGATGAGTCGGCAATCAAATTATTTTAATGCAGTTTTGTTCCAAGGATCGAGTGAATTCTAAAAACACTTTTATAATTGAAATGGGGCAATTTTAGACGAAGATATGGCCATTTATTTCAAGGTTGACCCTATTTAATGCTTTCCATATATTTTCAATTTATCGAAGAATATCCCTTAATATCTTTCTTAGATGAGTCGGAAGTCAAATTATTTTAATGCAGTTTTGTTCCAAAGATCAAGTGAATTCTAAAAACACCTTTATAATTGAAACGGGGCAATTTGAGACGAAGATATGGCCATTTATTTCAAGGTTGACCCTATTTAATGTTTGGCTTATATTTTCTATTAATCGAAGAATATCCCTTAATATCTTTCTTAGATGAGTCGGAAGTCAAATTATTTTAATGCAGTTTTGTTCCAAAGATCAAGTGAATTCTAAAAACACTTTTATAATTGAAATGGGGCAATTTTTGACGAAGATATGGCCATTTATTTCAAGGTTGACCCTATTTAATGCTTGCCTTATATTTTCTATTGATCAAAGAATATCCCTTAATATCTTTCTTAGATGAGTCGGAAGTCAAATTATTTTAATGCAGTTTTGTTCCAAAGATCAAGTGAATTCTAAAAACACCTTTATAATTGAAATGGGGCAATTTTAGACGAAGATATGGCCATTTATTTCAAGGTTGACCCTATTTAATGCTTGCCTTATATTTTCTATTTATCGAAGAATATCCCTTAATATCTTTCTTAGATGAGTCGGAAGTCAAATTATTTTAATGCAGTTTTGTTCCAAAGATCAAGTGAATTCTAAAAACACCTTTATAATTGAAATGGGGCAATTTTGACGAAGATATGGCCATTTATTTCAAGGTAGACCCTATTTAATGCTTTCCTTATATTTTCTATTAATCGAAGAATATCCCTTAATATCTTTCTTAGATGAGTCGGAAGTCAAATTATTTTAATGCAGTTTTGTTCCAAAGATCGAGTGAATTCTAAAAACACCTTTATAATTGAAATGGGGCGATTTTAGACGAAGATATGGCCATTTATTTCAAGGTAGACTCTATATAATGCTTTCCATATATTTTCTATTTATCGAAGAATATCCCTTAATATCTTTCTTAGATGAGTCGGCAATCAAATTATTTTAATGCAGTTTTGTTCCAAGGATCGAGTGAATTCTAAAATTACTTTTATAATTGAAATGGGGCAATTTTAGACGAAGATATGGCTATTTATTTCAAGGTTGACCCTATTTAATGTTTGGCTTATATTTTCTATTAATCGAAGAATATCCCTTAATATCTTTCTTAGATGAAACGGCAGTCAAATTATTTTAATGCAGTTTTGTTCCAAAGATTGAGTGAATTCTAAAAACACCTTTATAATTGAAATGGGGCAATTTTTGACGAAGATATGGCCATTTATTTCAAGGTTGACCCTATTTAATGCTTTCCTTATATTTTCTATTTATCGAAGAATATCCCTTAATTTCTTTCTTAGATGAGTAGGAAGTCAAATTATTTTAATGCAGTTTTGTTCCAAAGATCGAGTGAATTCTAAAAACACCTTTATAATTGAAATGGGGCAATTTTTGACGAAGATATGGCCATTTATTTCAAGGTTGACCCTATTTAATGCTTTCCATATATTTTCTGTTGATCAAAGAATATCCCTTAATATCTTTCTTAGATGAGTCGGAAGTCAAATTATTTTAATGCAGTTTTGTTCCAAAGATCGAGTGAATTCTAAAAACACCTTTATAATTGAAATGGGGCAATTTTAGACGAAGATATGGCCATTTATTTCAAGGTAGACCCTATTTAATGCTTTCCATATATTTTCTATTTATCGAAGAATATCCCTTAATATCTTTCTTAGATGAGTCGGAAGTCAAATTATTTTAATGCAGTTTTGTTCCAAAAATCGAGTGAATTCTAAAAACACCTTTATAATTGAAATGGGGCAATTTTAGACGAAGATATGGCCATTTATTTCAAGGTTGACCCTATTTAATGTGTGGCTTATATTTTCTATTAATCGAAGAATATCCCTTAATATCTTTCTTAGATGAGTCGGAAGTCAAATTATTTTAATGCAGTTTTGTTCCAAAGATCGAGTGAATTCTAAAAACACCTTTATAATTGAAATGGGGCGATTTTTGACGAAGATATGGCCATTTATTTCAAGGTTGACCCTATTTACTGCTTTCCTTATATTTTCTATTTATCGAAGAATATCCCTTAATATCTTTCTTAGATTAGTCGGAAGTCAAATTATTTTAATGCAGTTTTGTTCCAAGGATCGAGTGAATTCTAAAAACACTTTTATAATTGAAATGGGGCAATTTTAGACGAAGATATGGCCATTTATTTCAAGGTTGACCCTATTTAATGCTTTCCATATATTTTCAATTTATCGAAGAATATACCTTAATATCTTTCTTAGCTGAGTCGGAAGTCAAATTATTTTAATGCAGTTTTGTTCCAAAGATCAAGTGAATTCTAAAAACACCTTTATAATTGAAACGGGGCAATTTGAGACGAAGATATGGCCATTTATTTCAAGGTTGACCCTATTTAATGTTTGGCTTATATTTTCTATTAATCGAAGAATATCCCTTAATATCTTTCTTAGATGAGTCGGAAATCAAATTATTTTAATGCAGTTTTGTTCCAAAGATCAAGTGAATTCTAAAAACACCTTTATAATTGAAATGGGGCAATTTTAGACGAAGATATGGCCATTTATTTCAAGGTTGACCCTATTTAATGCTTTCCATATATTTTCTATTTATCGAAGAATATCCCTTAATATATTTCTTAGATGAGTCGGAAGTCAAATTATTTTAATGCAGTTTTGTTCCAAAAATCGAGTGAATTCTGAAAACACCTTTATAATTGAAATGGGGCAATTTTAGACGAAGATATGGCCATTTATTTCAAGGTTGACCCTATTTAATGTTTGGCTTATATTTTCTATTAATCGAAGAATATCCCTTAATATCTTTCTTAGATGAGTCGGAAGTCAAATTATTTTAATGCAGTTTTGTTCCAAAGATCGAGTGAATTCTAAAAACACTTTTATAATTGAAATGGGGCAATTTTTGACGAAGATATGGCCATTTATTTCAAGGTAGACCCTATTTAATGCTTTCCATATATTTTCTGTTGATCAAAGAATATCCCTTAATCTCTTTCTTAGATGAGTCGGAAGTCAAATTATTTTAACGCAGTTTTGTTCCAAAGATCAAGTGAATTCTAAAAACACCTTTATAATTGAAATGGGGCAATTTTAGACGAAGATATGGCCATTTATTTCAAGGTAGACCCTATTTAATGCTTTCCATATATTTTCTATTTATCGAAGAATATCCCTTAATATCTTTCTTAGATGAGTCGGAAGTCAAATTATTTTAATGCAGTTTTGTTCCAAAAATCGAGAGAATTCTAAAAACACCTTTATAATTGAAATGGGGCAATTTTAGACGAAGATATGGCCATTTATTTCAAGGTTGACCCTATTTAATGTTTGGCTTATATTTTCTATTAATCGAAGAATATCCCTTAATATCTTTCTTAGATGAGTCGGAAGTCAAATTATTTTAATGCAGTTTTGTTCCAAAGATCGAGTGAATTCTAAAAACACCTTTATAATTGAAATGGGGCAATTTTAGACGAAGATATGGCCATTTATTTCAAGGTTGACCCTATTTACTGCTTTCCTTATATTTTCTATTTATCGAAGAATATCCCTTAATATCTTTCTTAGATGAGTCGGAAGTCAAATTATTTTAATGCAGTTTTGTTCCAAGGGTCAAGTGAATTCTAAAAACACCTTTATAATTGAAATGGGGCAATTTTAGACGAAGATATGGCCATTTATTTCAAGGTAGACCCTATTTAATGCTTTCCATATATTTTCTATTTATCGAAGAATATCCCTTAATATCTTTCTTAGATGAGTCGAAAGTCAAAATATTTTAATGCAGTTTTGTTCCAAAGATCGAGTGAATTCTAAAAACACCTTTATAATTGAAATGGGGCAATTTTTGACGAAGATATGGCCATTTATTTCAAGGTATACCCTATTTAATGCTTTCCATATATTTTCTGTTGATCAAAGAATATCCCTTAATATCTTTCTTAGATGAGTCGGAAGTCAAATTATTTTAATGCAGTTTTGTTTCAAAGATCAAGTGAATTCTTAAAACACCTTTATAATTGAAATGGGGCAATTTTTGATGAAGATATGGCCATTTATTTCAAGGTAGAGCCTATTTAATGCTTTCCATATATTTTCTATTTATCGAAGAATATCCCTTAATATCTTTCTTAGATGAGTCGGAAGTCAAATTATTTTAATGCAGTTTTGTTCCAAAGATCGAGTGAATTCTAAAAACACCTTTATAATTGAAACGGGGCAATTTTTGACGAAGATATGGCCATTTATTTCAAGGTTGACCCTATTTACTGCTTTCCTTATATTTTCTATTTATCGAAGAATATCCCTTAATATCTTTCTTAGATGAGTCGGAAGTCAAATTATTTTAATGCAGTTTTATTCCAAAGATTAAGTGAATTCAAAAAACACCTTAATAATTGAAATGGCAGTCAAATTATTTTAATGCAGTTTTGTTCCAAAGATTGAGTGAATTCTAAAAACACCTTTATAATTGAAATGGGGCAATTTTTGACGAAGATATGGTCATTTATTTCAAGGTTGACCCTATTTAATGCTTTCCTTATATTTTCTATTTATCGAAGAATATCCCTTAATATATTTCTTAGATGAGTAGGAAGTCAAATTATTTTAATGCAGTTTTGTTCCAAAGATCGAGTAAATTCTAAAAACACTTTTTATAATTGAAATGGGGAAATTTTTGATGAAGATATGGCCATTTATTTCAAGGTAGACCCTATTTAATGCTATCCATATATTTTCTGTTGATCAAAGAATATCCCTTAATATCTTTCTTAGATGAGTCGGAAGTCAAATTATTTTAATGCAGTTTTGTTCCAAAGATCGAGTGAATTCTAAAAACACCTTTATAATTGAAATGGGGCAATTTTTGACGAAGATATGGCCATTTATTTCAAGGTAGACCCTATTTAATGCTTTCCATATATTTTCTATTTATCGAAGAATATCCCTTAATATCTTTCTTAGATGAGTCGGAAGTCAAATTATTTTAATGCAGTTTTGTTCCAAAGATCGAGTGAATTCTAAAAACACCTTTATAATTGAAATGGGGAAATTTTTGACGAAGATATGGCCATTTATTTCAAGGTAGACCCTATTTAATGCTATCCATATATTTTCTGTTGATCAAAGAATATCCCTTAATATCTTTCTTAGATGAGTCGGAAGTCAAATTATTTTAATGCAGTTTTGTTCCAAAGATCAAGTGAATTCTTAAAACACCTTTATAATTGAAATGGGGCGATTTTTGACGAAGATATGGCCATTTATTTCAAGGTTGACCCTATTTACTGCTTTCCTTATATTTTCTATTTATCGAAGAATATCCCTTAATATCTTTCTTAGATTAGTCGGAAGTCAAATTATTTTAATGCAGTTTTGTTCCAAGGATCGAGTGAATTCTAAAAACACTTTTATAATTGAAATGGGGCAATTTTAGACGAAGATATGGCCATTTATTTCAAGGTAGACAAGGTATCGAAGAATATCCCTTAATATCTTTCTTAGATGAGTCGGAAGTCAAATTATTTTAATGCAGTTTTGTTCCAAAGATTAAGTGAATTCAAAAAACACCTTAATAATTGAAATGGGGCAATTTTAGACGAAGATATGGCCATTTATTTCAAGGTTGACCCTACTTAATGCTTTCCTTATATTTTCTATTTATCGAAGAATATCCCTTAATATCTTTCTTAGATGAGTCGGAAGTCAAATTATTTCAATGCAGTTTTAATCCAAAGATCGAGTGAATTCTAAAAACACCTTTATAATTAAAATAGGGCAATTTTTGACGAAGATATGGCCATTTATTTCAAGGTAGACCCTATATAATGCTTTCCATATATTTTCTATTTATCGAAGAATATCCCTTAATATCTTTCTTAGATGAGTCGGAAGTCAAATTATTTTAATGCAGTTTTGTTCCAAAGATCAAGTGAATTCTAAAAACACCTTTATAATTGAAATGGGGCAATTTAGACGAAGATATGGCCATTTATTTCAAGGTAGACCCTATTTAATGCTTTCCTTATATTTTCTATTTATCGAAGAATATCCCTTAATATATTTCTTAGATGAGTCGGAAGTCAAATTATTTTAATGCAGTTTTGTTCCAAAGATCAAGTGAATTCTAAAAACACCTTTATAATTGAAATGGGGCAATTTTTGACGAAGATATGGCCATTTATTTCAAGGTAGACCCTATTTAATGCTTTCCATATATTTTCTATTTATCAAAGAATATCCCTTAATATCTTTCTTAGATGAGTCGGAAGTCAAATTATTTTAATGCAGTTTTGTTCCAAAGATCGAGTGAATTCTAAAAACACCTTTATAATTGAAATGGGGCAATTTTTGACGAAGATATGGCCATTTATTTCAAGGTAGACCCTATTTAATGCTTTCCATATATTTTCTATTTATCGAAGAATATCCCTTAATATCTTTCTTAGATGAGTCGGAAGTCAAATTATTTTAGTGCAGTTTTGTTCCAGAGATCAAGTGAATTCTAAAAACACTTTTATAATTGAAATGGGGCAATTTTTGACGAAGATATGGCCATTTATTTCAAGGTAGACCCTATTTAATGCTTTCCATATATTTTCTATTTATCGAAGAATATCCCTTAATATCTTTCTTAGATGAGTCGAAAGTCAAATTATTTTAATGCAGTTTTGTTCCAAAGATCGAGTCAATTCTAAAAACACCTTTATAATTGAAATGCGGCAATTTAAGACGAAGATATGGCCATTTATTTCAAGGTAGACCCTATTTAATGCTTTCCATATATTTTCTATTTATCGAAGAATATCCCTTAATATCTGTCTTAGATGAGTCGGAAGTCAAATTATTTTAGGGCAGTTTTGTTCCAAAGATCGAGTGAATTCTAAAAACACCTTTATAATTGAAATGGGGCAATTTTAGACGAAGATATGGCCATTTATTTCAAGGTTGACCCTATTTAATGTTTGGCTTATATTTTCTATTAATCGAAGAATATCCCTTAATATCTTTCTTAGATGAGTCGGAAGTCAAATTATTTTAATGCAGTTTTGTTCCAAAGATCAAGTGAATTCAAAAAACACCTTTATAATTGAAATGGGGCAATTTTAGACGAAGATATGGCCATTTATTTCAAGGTTGACCCTATTTACTGCTTTCCTTATATTTTCTATTTATCGAAGAATATCCCTTAATATCTTTCTTAGATGAGACGGAAATCAAATTATTTTAATGCAGTTTTGTTCCAAAGATCAAGTGAATTCTAAAAACACCTTTATAATTGAAATGGGGCAATTTTAGACGAAGATATGGCCATTTATTTCAAGGTTGACCCTATTTAATGCTTGCCTTATATTTTCTATTAATCGAAGAATATCCCTTAATATCTTTCTTAGATGAGTCGGAAGTCAAATTATTTTAATGCAGTTTTGTTCCAAAGATCGAGTGAATTCTAAAAACACCTTTATAATTGAAATGGGGAAATTTTTGACGAAGATATGGCCATTTATTTCAAGGTAGACCCTATTTAATGCTATCCATATATTTTCTGTTGATCAAAGTATATCCCTTAATATCTTTCTTAGATGAGTCGGAAGTCAAATTATTTTAATGCAGTTTTGTTCCAAAGATCAAGTGAATTCTAAAAACACCTTTATAATTGAAATGGGGCAATTTTAGACGAAGATATGGCCATTTATTTCAAGGTAGACCCTATTTAATGCTTTCCATATATTTTCTATTTATCGAAGAATATCCCTTAATATCTTTCTTAGATGAGTCGGAAGTCAAATTATTTTAATGCAGTTTTGTTCCAAAAATCGAGTGAATTCTAAAAACACCTTTATAATTGAAATGGGGCAATTTTAGACGAAGATATGGCCATTTATTTCAAGGTTGACCCTATTTAATGTTTGGCTTATATTTTCTATTTATCGAAGAATATCCCTTAATATCTTTCTTAGATGAGTCGGAAGTCAAATTATTTTAATGCAGTTTTGTTTCAAAAATCGAGTGAATTCTAAAAACACCTTTATAATTGAAATGGGGAAATTTTTGACGAAGATATGGCCATTTATTTCAAGGTAGACCCTATTTAATGCTATCCATATATTTTCTATTGATCAAAGAATATCCCTTAATATCTTTCTTAGATGAGTCGGAAGTCAAATTATTTTAATGCAGTTTTGTTCCAAAGACCAAGTGAATTCTAAAAACACATTTATAATTGAAATGGGGCAATTTTAGACGAAGATATGGCCATTTATTTCAAGGTAGACAAGGTATCGAAGAATATCCCTTAATATCTTTCTTAGATGAGTCGCAAGTCAAATTATTTTGAAGCAGTTTTGTTTCAAAGATCAAGTGAATTCTAAAAACACCTTTATAATTGAAATGGGGCAATTTTTGACGAAGATATGGCCATTTATTTCAAGGTTGACCCTATTTAATGCTTTCCATATATTTTCTATTGATCAAAGAATATCCCTTAATATCTTTCTTAGATGAGTCGGAAGTCAAATTATTTTAATGCAGTTTTGTTCCAAAGATCGAGTGAATTCTAAAAACACCTTTATAATTGAAATGGGGCAATTTTTGACGAAGATATGGCCATTTATTTCAAGGTAGACCCTATTTAATGCTTTCCATATATTTTCTATTTATCGAAGAATATCCCTTAATATCTTTCTTAGATGAGTCGGAAGTCAAATTATTTTAATGCAGTTTTGTTTCAAAGATCGAGTGAATTCTAAAAACACCTTAATAATTGAAATGGGGCAATTTTTGACGAAGATATGGCCATTTATTTCAAGGTTGACCCTATTTAATGCTTTCCATATATTTTCTATTTATCGAAGAATATCCCTTAATATCTTTCTTAGATGAGTCGGCAGTCAAATTATTTTAATGCAGTTTTGTTCCAAAGATCGAGTGAATTCTAAAAACATTTTTATAATTGAAATGGGGCAATTTTAGACGAAGATATGGCCATTTATTTCAAGGTTGACCCTATTTACTGCTTTCCTTATATTTTCTATTTATCGAAGAATATCCCTTAATATCTTTCTTAGATGAGACGGACGTCAAATTATTTTAATGCAGTTTTGTTCCAAAGATCAAGTGAATTCAAAAAAACACCTTTATAATTTAAATGGGGCAATTTTAGACGAAGATATGGCCATTTATTTCAAGGTTGACCCTACTTACTGCTTTCCTTATATTTTCTATTTATCGAAGAATATCTCTTAATATCTTTCTTAGAAGAGTCGGAAATCAAATTATTTTAATGCAGTTTTGTTCCAAAGATCGAGTGAATTCTAAAAACACCTTTATAATTGAAATGGGGAAATTTTTGACGGAGATATGGCCATTTATTTCAAGGTAGACCCTATTTAATGCTATCCATATATTTTCTGTTGATCAAAGTATATCCCTTAATATCTTTCTTAGATGAGTCGGAAGTCAAATTATTTTAATGCAGTTTTGTTCCAAAGATCAAGTGAATTCTTAAAACACCTTTATAATTGAAATGGGGCAATTTTAGACGAAGATATGGCCATTTATTTCAAGGTAGACCCTATTTAATGCTTTCCATATATTTTCTATTTATCGAAGAATATCCCTTAATATCTTTCTTAGATGAGTCGGAAGTCAAATTATTTTAATGCAGTTTTGTTTCAAAAATCGAGTGAATTCTAAAAACACCTTTATAATTGAAATGGGGCAATTTTAGACGAAGATATGGCCATTTATTTCAAGGTTGACCCTATTTAATGTTTGGCTTATATTTTCTATTAATCGAAGAATATCCCTTAATATCTTTCTTAGATGAGTCGGAAGTCAAATTATTTTAATGCAGTTTTGTTCCAAAGATCAAGTGAATTCAAAAAACACCTTTATAATTTAAATGGGGCAATTTTAGACGAATATATGGCCATTTATTTCAAGGTTGACCCTATTTACTGCTTTCCTTATATTTTCTATTTATCGAAGAATATCCCTTAATATCTTTCTTAGATGAGACGGAAATCAAATTATTTTAATGCAGTTTTGTTCCAAAGATCAAGTGAATTCAAAAAACACCTTTATAATTTAAATGGGGCAATTTTAGACGAAGATATGGCCATTTATTTCAAGGTTGACCCTATTTACTGCTTTCCTTATATTTTCTATTTATCGAAGAATATCCTTTAATATCTTTCTTAGATGAGTCGGAAGTCAAAATATTTTAATGCAGTTTTGTTCCAAAGATCGAGTGAATTCTAAAAACACCTTTATAATTGAAATGGGGAAATTTTTGACGGAGATATGGCCATTTATTTCAAGGTAGACCCTATTTAATGCTATCCATATATTTTCTGTTGATCAAAGTATATCCCTTAATATCTTTCTTAGATGAGTCGGAAGTCAAATTATTTTAATGCAGTTTTGTTCCAAAGATCAAGTGAATTCTTAAAACACCTTTATAATTGAAATGGGGCAATTTTAGACGAAGATATGGCCATTTATTTCAAGGTAGACCCTATTTAATGCTTTCCATATATTTTCTATTTATCGAAGAATATCCCTTAATATCTTTCTTAGATGAGTCGGAAGTCAAATTATTTTAATGCAGTTTTGTTCCAAAGATCGAGTGAATTCTAAAAACACCTATATAATTGAAGTGGGGCAATTATAGACGAAGATATGGCCATTTATTTCAAGGTAGACCCTATTTAATGCTTTCCATATATTTTCTATTTATCGAAGAATATCCCTTAATATCTTTCTTAAATGAGTCGGAAGTCAAAATATTTTAATGCAGGTTTATTCCAAAGATCGGGTGAATTCTAAAAACACCTTTATAATTGAAACGGGGCAATTTTTGACGAAGATATGGCCATTTATTTCAAGGTTGACCCTATTTACTGCTTTCCTTATATTTTCTATTTATCGAAGAATATCCCTTAATATCTTTCTTAGATGAGTCGGCAATCAAATTATTTTAATGCAGTTTTGTTCCAAAGATCAAGTGAATTCTTAAAACACCTTTATAATTGAAATGGGGCAATTTTAGACGAAGATATGGCCATTTATTTCAAGGTAGACCCTATTTAATGCTTTCCATATATTTTCTATTTATCGAAGAATATCCCTTAATATCTTTCTTAGATGAGTCGGAAGTCAAATTATTTTAATGCAGTTTTGTTTCAAAAATCGAGTGAATTCTAAAAACACCTTTATAATTGAAATGGGGCAATTTTAGACGAAGATATGGCCATTTATTTCAAGGTTGACCCTATTTAATGTTTGGCTTATATTTTCTATTTATCGAAGAATATCCCTTAATATCTTTCTTAGATGAGTCGGAAGTCAAATTATTTTAATGCAGTTTTGTTCCAAAGATCGAGTGAATTCTAAAAACACCTTTATAATTGAAATGGGACAATTTTTGACGAAGATATGGCCATTTATTTCAAGGTTGACCCTATTTACTGCTTTCCTTATATTTTCTATTTATCGAAGAATATCCCTTAATATCTTTCTTAGATGAGTCGGAAGTCAAATTATTTTAATGCAGTTTTGTTCCAAAGATTAAGTGAATTCAAAAACACCTTTATAATTGAAATGGGGCAATTTTAGACGAAGATATGGCCATTTATTTCAAGGTTGACCCTATTTACTGCTTTCCTTATATTTTCTGTTGATCAAAGAATATCCCTTAATATCTTTCTTAGATGAGTCGGAAGTCAAATTATTTTAATGCAGTTTTGTTCCAAAGATCAAGTGAATTCTAAAAACACCTTTATAATTGAAGTGGGGCAATTATAGACGAAGATATGGCCATTTATTTCAAGGTAGACCCTATTTAATGCTTTCCATATATTTTCTATTTATCGAAGAATATCCCTTAATATCTTTCTTAAATGAGTCGGAAGTCAAAATATTTTAATGCAGTTTTGTTCCAAAGATCGAGTGAATTCTAAAAACACCTTTATAATTGAAATGGGGAAATTTTTGACGGAGATATGGCCATTTATTTCAAGGTAGACCCTATTTAATGCTATCCATATATTTTCTGTTGATCAAAGTATATCCCTTAATATCTTTCTTAGATGAGTCGGAAGTCAAATTATTTTAATGCAGTTTTGTTCCAAAGATCAAGTGAATTCTTAAAACACCTTTATAATTGAAATGGGGCAATTTTAGACGAAGATATGGCCATTTATTTCAAGGTAGACCCTATTTACTGCTTTTCTTATATTTTCTATTTATCGAAGAATATCCCTTAATATCTTTCTTAGATGAGTCGGAAGTCAAATTATTTTAATGCAGTTTTGTTCCAACGATCGAGTGAATACTAAAAACACCTTTATAATTGAAATGGGGCAATTTTAGACGAAGATATGGCCATTTATTTCAAGGTTGACCCTATTTAATGTTTGGCTTATATTTTCTATTTATCGAAGAATATCCCTTAATATCTTTCTTAGATGAGTCGGAAGTCAAATTATTTTAATGCAGTTTTGTTTCAAAAATCGAGTGAATTCTAAAAACACCTTTATAATTGAAATGGGGAAATTTTTGACGAAGATATGGCCATTTATTTCAAGGTAGACCCTATTTAATGCTATCCATATATTTTCTGTTGATCAAAGAATATCCCTTAATATCTTTCTTAGATGAGTCGGAAGTCAAATTATTTTAATGCAGTTTTGTTCCAAAGACCAAGTGAATTCTAAAAACACATTTATAATTGAAATGGGGCAATTTTAGACGAAGATATGGCCATTTATTTCAAGGTAGACAAGGTATCGAAGAATATCCCTTAATATCTTTCTTAGATGAGTCGCAAGTCAAATTATTTTGAAGCAGTTTTGTTTCAAAGATCAAGTGAATTCTAAAAACACCTTTATAATTGAAATGGGGCAATTTTTGACGAAGATATGGCCATTTATTTCAAGGTTGACCCTATTTAATGCTTTCCATATATTTTCTGTTGATCAAAGAATATCCCTTAATATCTTTCTTAGATGAGTCGGAAGTCAAATTATTTTAATGCAGTTTTGTTCCAAAGATCGAGTGAATTCTAAAAACACCTTTATAATTGAAATGAGGCAATTTTTGACGAAGATATGGCCATTTATTTCAAGGTAGACCCTATTTAATGCTTTCCATATATTTTCTATTTATCGAAGAATATCCCTTAATATCTTTCTTAGATGAGTCGAAAGTCAAATTATTTTAATGCAGTTTTGTTTCAAAGATCGAGTGAATTCTAAAAACACCTTAATAATTGAAATGGGGAAATTTTTGACGAAGATATGGCCATTTATTTCAAGGTTGACCCTATTTAATGCTTTCCATATATTTTCTATTTATCGAAGAATATCCCTTAATATCTTTCTTAGATGAGTCGGCAATCAAATTATTTTAATGCAGTTTTGTTCCAAAGATCGAGTGAATTCTAAAAACACCTTTATAATTGAAATGGGGCAATTTTAGACGAAGATATGGCCATTTATTTCAAGGTTGACCCTATTTACTGCTTTTCTTATATTTTCTATTTATCGAAGAATATCCCTTAATATCTTTCTTAGATGAGACGGACATCAAATTATTTTAATGCAGTTTTGTTCCAAAGATCGAGTGAATTCTAAAAACACTTTTATAATTGAAATGGGGCAATTTTAGACGAAGATATGGCCATTTATTTCAAGGTTGACCCTACTTACTGCTTTCCTTATATTTTCTATTTATCGAAGAATATCTCTTAATATCTTTCTTAGAAGAGTCGGAAATCAAATTATTTTAATGCAGTTTTGTTCCAAAGATCGAGTGAATTCTAAAAACACCTTTATAATTGAAATGGGGAAATTTTTGACGAAGATATGGCCATTTATTTCAAGGTAGACCCTATTTAATGCTATCCATATATTTTCTGTTGATCAAAGTATATCCCTTAATATCTTTCTTAGATGAGTCGGAAGTCAAATTATTTTAATGCAGTTTTGTTCCAAAGATCAAGTGAATTCTAAAAACACATTTATAATTGAAATGGGGCAATTTTAGACGAAGATATGGCCATTTATTTCAAGGTAGACAAGGTATCGAAGAATATCCCTTAATATCTTTCTTAGATGAGTCGCAAGTCAAATTATTTTGAAGCAGTTTTGTTTCAAAGATCAAGTGAATTCTAAAAACACCTTTATAATTGAAATGGGGCAATTTTTGACGAAGATATGGCCATTTATTTCAAGGTTGACCCTATTTAATGCTTTCCATATATTTTCTGTTGATCAAAGAATATCCCTTAATATCTTTCTTAGATGAGTCGGAAGTCAAATTATTTTAATGCAGTTTTGTTCCAAAGATCGAGTGAATTCTAAAAACACCTTTATAATTGAAATGGGGCAATTATAGACGAAGATATGGCCATTTATTTCAAGGTAGACCCTATTTAATGCTTTCCTTATATTTTCTATTTATCGAAGAATATCCCTTAATATCTTTCTTAGATGAGTCTGAAGTCAAATTATTTTAATGCAGTTTTGTTTCAAAGATCGAGTGAATTCTAAAAACACCTTAATAATTGAAATGGGGAAATTTTTGACGAAGATATGGCCATTTATTTCAAGGTTGACCCTATTTAATGCTTTCCATATATTTTCTATTTATCGAAGAATATCCCTTAATATCTTTCTTAGATGAGTCGGCAATCAAATTATTTTAATGCAGTTTTGTTCCAAAGATCGAGTGAATTCTAAAAACACCTTTATAATTGAAATGGGGCAATTTTAGACGAAGATATGGCCATTTATTTCAAGGTTGACCCTATTTACTGCTTTCCTTATATTTTCTATTTATCGAAGAATATCCCTTAATATCTTTCTTAGATGAGACGGACATCAAATTATTTTAATGCAGTTTTGTTCCAAAGATCAAGTGAATTCAAAAAACACCTTTATAATTTAAATGGGGCAATTTTAGACGAAGATATGGCCATTTATTTCAAGGTTGACCCTACTTACTGCTTTCCTTATATTTTCTATTTATCGAAGAATATCTCTTAATATCTTTCTTAGAAGAGTCGGAAATCAAATTATTTTAATGCAGTTTTGTTCCAAAGATCGAGTGAATTCTAAAAACACCTTTATAATTGAAATGGGGAAATTTTTGACGGAGATATGGCCATTTATTTCAAGGTAGACCCTATTTAATGCTATCCATATATTTTCTATTTATCGAAGTATATCCCTTAATATCTTTCTTAGATGAGTCGGAAGTCAAATTATTTTAATGCAGTTTTGTTCCAAAGATCAAGTGAATTCTTAAAACACCTTTATAATTGAAATGGGGCAATTTTAGACGAAGATATGGCCATTTATTTCAAGGTAGACCCTATTTAATGCTTTCCATATATTTTCTATTTATCGAAGAATATCCCTTAATATCTTTCTTAGATGAGTCGGAAGTCAAATTATTTTAATGCAGTTTTGTTTCAAAAATCGAGTGAATTCTAAAAACACCTTTATAATTGAAATGGGGCAATTTTAGACGAAGATATGGCCATTTATTTCAAGGTTGACCCTATTTAATGTTTGGCTTATATTTTCTATTAATCGAAGAATATCCCTTAATATCTTTCTTAGATGAGTCGGAAGTCAAATTATTTTAAAGCAGTTTTGTTTCGAAGATTGAGTGAATTCAAAAAACACCTTTATAATTTAAATGGGGCAATTTTAGACGAATATATGGCCATTTATTTCAAGGTTGACCCTATTTAATGCTTTCCATATATTTTCTATTTATCGAAGAATATCCCTTAATATCTTTCTTAGATGAGACGGAAATCAAATTATTTTAATGCAGTTTTGTTCCAAAGATCAAGTGAATTCAAAAAACACCTTTATAATTTAAATGGGGCAATTTTAGACGAAGATATGGCCATTTATTTCAAGGTTGACCCTATTTACTGCTTTCCTTATATTTTCTATTTATCGAAGAATATCCCTTAATATCTGTCTTAGATGAGTCGGAAATCAAATTATTTTAATGCAGTTTTGTTCCAAAGATCGAGTGAATTCTAAAAACACCTTTATAATTGAAATGGGGAAATTTTTGACGAAGATATGGCCATTTATTTCAAGGTAGACCCTATTTAATGCTATCCATATATTTTCTGTTGATCAAAGTATATCCCTTAATATCTTTCTTAGATGAGTCGGAAGTCAAATTATTTTAATGCAGTTTTGTTCCAAAGATCAAGTGAATTCTCAAAACACCTTTATAATTGAAATGGGGCAATTTTAGACGAAGATATGGCCATTTATTTCAAGGTAGACCCTATTTAATGCTTTCCATATATTTTCTATTTATCGAAGAATATCCCTTAATATCTTTCTTAGATGAGTCGGAAGTCAAATTATTTTAATGCAGTTTTGTTTCAAAAATCGAGTGAATTCTAAAAACACCTTTATAATTGAAATGGGGCAATTTTAGACGAAGATATGGCCATTTATTTCAAGGTTGACCCTATTTAATGTTTGGCTTATATTTTCTATTAATCGAAGAATATCCCTTAATATCTTTCTTAGATGAGTCGGAAGTCAAATTATTTTAATGCAGTTTTGTTCCAAAGATCGAGTGAATTCTAAAAACACCTTTATAATTGAAATGGGGCGATTTTAGACGAAGATATGGCCATTTATTTCAAGGTTGACCCTATTTACTGCTTTCCTTATATTTTCTATTTATCGAAGAATATCCCTTAATATCTTTCTTAGATGAGTCGGAAGTCAAATTATTTTAATGCAGTTTTGTTCCAATGATCGAGTGAATTCTAAAAACACCTTTATAATTGAAATGGGGCAATTTTTGACGAAGATATGGCCGTTTATTTCAAGGTAGACCCTATTTAATGCTTTTCATATATTTTCTGTTGATCAAAGAATATCCCTTAATATCTTTCTTAGATGAGTCGGAAGTCAAATTATTTTAATGCAGTTTTGTTCCAAAGATTGAGTGAATTCTAAAAACACCTTTATAATTGAAGTAAGGCAATTTGTGACGAAGATATGGCTATTTATTTCAAGGTAGACACTATTTAATGCTTTCCATATATTTTCTATTTATCGAAGAATATCCCTTAATATCTTTCTTAGATGAGTCGGAAGTCAAATTATTTTAAAGCAGTTTTGTTTCAAAGATTAAGTGAATTCAAAAAACACCTTAATAATTGAAATGGGGCAATTTTAGACGAAGATATGGCCATTTTTTTCAAGGTTGACCCTACTTAATGTTTTCCTTATATTTTCTATTTATCGAAGAATATCCCTTAATATCTTTCTTAGGTGAGTCGGAAGTCAAATTATTTTAATGCAGTTTTGTTCCAAAGATCGTGTCAATTCTAAAAATACCTTTAAATTTGAAATGGGGCAATTTTTGACGAAGATATGGCCATTTATTTCAAGGTAGACCCTATTTAATGCTTTCCATATATTTTCTATTAATCGAAGAATATCCCTTAATATCTTTCTTAGATGAGTCGGCAATCAAATTATTGTAATGCAGTTTTGTTCCAAGGATCGAGTGAATTCTAAAATTACTTTTATAATTGAAATGGGGCAATTTTAGACGAAGATATGGCTATTTATTTCAAGGTTGACCCTATTTAATGTTTGGCTTATATTTTCTATTAATCGAAGAATATCCCTTAATATCTTTCTTAGATGAGCCGGAAGTCAAATTATTTTAATGCAGTTTTGTTCCAAAGATCGAGTGAATTCTAAAAACACCGTTATAGTTGAAATGGGGCAATTATAGACGAAGATATGGCCATTTATTTCAAGGTAGACCCTATTTAATGCTTTCCATATATTTTCTATTTATCGAAGAATATCCCTTAATATCTTTCTTAGATGAGTCGGAAGTCAAATTATTTTAAAGCAGTTTTGTTCCAAAGATTAAGTGAATTCAAAAAACACCTTAATAATTGAAATGGGGCAATTTTAGACGAAGATATGGCCATTTATTTCAAGGTTGACCCTACTTAATGCTTTCCTTATATTTTCTATTTATCGAAGAATATCCCTTAATATCTTTCTTAGATGAGTCGGAAGTCAAATTATTTTAATGCAGTTTTGTTCCAAAGATCGAGTGAATTCTAAAAACACCTTTATAATTAAAATAGGGCAATTTTTGACAAAGATATGGCCATTTATTTCAAGGTAGACCCTATATAATGCTTTCCATATATTTTCTATTTATCGAAGAATATCCCTTAATATCTTTCTTAGATGAGTCGGCAATCAAATTATTTTAATGCAGTTTTGTTCCAAGGATCGAGTGAATTCTAAAAACACTTTTATAAGTGAAATGGGGCAATTTTAGACGAAGATATGGCTATTTATTTCAAGGTTGACCCTATTTAATGTTTGGCTTATATTTTCTATTAATCGAAGAATATCCCTTAATATCTTTCTTACATGAAACGGCAGTCAAATTATTTTAGTGCAGTTTTGTTCCAAAGATTGAGTGAATTCTAAAAAACACCTTTATAATTGAAATGGGGCAATTTTTGACGAAGATATGGTCATTTATTTCAAGGTTGACCCTATTTAATGCTTTCCTTATATTTTCTATTTATCGAAGAATATCCCTTAATATCTTTCTTAGATGAGTCGGAAGTCAAATTATTTTAATGCAGTTTTGTTCCAAAGATCGAGTGAATTCTAAAAACACCGTTATAGTTGAAATGGGGCAATTATAGACGAAGATATGGCCATTTATTTCAAGGTAGACCCTATTTAATGCTTTCCATATATTTTCTATTTATCGAAGAATATCCCTTAATATCTTTCTTAGATGAGTCGGAAGTCAAATTATTTTAATGCAGTTTTGTTTCAAAGATTAAGCGAATTCAAAAAACACCTTAATAATTGAAATGGGGCAATTTTAGACGAAGATATGGCCATTTATTTCAAGGTTGACCCTACTTAATGCTTTCCTTATATTTTCTATTTATCGAAGAATATCCCTTAATATCTTTCTAAGATGAGTCGGAAGTCAAATTATTTTAATGCAGTTTTAATCCAAAGATCGAGGGAATTCTAAAAACACCTTTATAATTAAAATAGGGCAATTTTTGACGAAGATATGGCCATTTATTTCAAGGTAGACCCTATATAATGCTTTCCATATATTTTCTATTTATCGAAGAATATCCCTTAATATCTTTCTTAGATGAGTCGGCAATCAAATTATTTTAATGCAGTTTTGTTCCAAGGATCGAGTGAATTCTAAAATTACTTTTATAATTGAAATGGGGCAATTTTAGACGAAGATATGGCTATTTATTTCAAGGTTGACCCTATTTAATGTTTGGCTTATATTTTCTATTAATCGAAGAATATCCCTTAATATCTTTCTTACATGAAACGGCAGTCAAATTATTTTAATGCAGTTTTGTTCCAAAGATTGAGCGAATTCTAAAAACACCTTTATAATTGAAATGGGGCAATTTTTGACGAAGATATGGTCTTTTATTTCAAGGTTGACCCTATTTAATGCTTTCCTTATATTTTCTATTTATCGAAGAATATCCCTTAATATCTTTCTTAGATGAGTGGGAAGTCAAATTATTTTAATGCAGTTTTGTTCCAAAGATCGAGTGAATTGTAAAAACACCTTTATAATTGAAATGGGGCAATTTTTGACGAAGATATGGCCATTTATTTCAAGGTTGACCCTATTTAATGCTTTCCTTATATTTTCTGTTGATCAAAGAATATCCCTTAATATCTTTCTTAGATGAGTCGGAAGTCAAATTATTTTAATGCAGTTTTGTTCCAAAGATCGAGTGAATTCTAAAAACACCTTTATAATTGAAATGGGGCAATTTTTGACGAAGATATGGCCATTTATTTCAAGGTAGACCCTATTTAATGCTTTCCATATATTTTCTATTTATCGAAGAATATCCCTTAATATCTTTCTTAGATGAGTCGGAAGTCAAATTATTTTAATGCAGTTTTGTTCCAAAGATCGAGTGAATTCTAAAAAACACATTTATAATTGAAATGGGGGAAATTTTTGACGAAGATATGGCCATTTATTTCAAGGTAGACCCTATTTAATGCTTTCCATATATTTTCTGTTGATCAAAGAATATCCCTTAATATCTTTCTTAGATGAGTCGGAAGTCAAATTATTTTAATGCAGTTTTGTTCCAAAGATCAAGTGAATTCTTAAAACACCTTTATAATTGAAATGGGGCAATTTTAGACGAAGATATGGCCATTTATTTCAAGGTAGACCCTATTTAATGCTTTCCATATATTTTCTATTTATCGAAGAATATCCCTTAATATCTTTCTTAGATGAGTCGGAAGTCAAATTATTTTAATGCAGTTTTGTTCCAAAAATCGAGTGAATTCTAAAAACACCTTTATAATTGAAATGGGGCAATTTTAGACGAAGATATGGCCATTTATTTCAAGGTTGACCCTATTTAATGTTTGGCTTATATTTTCTATTAATCGAAGAATATCCCTTAATATCTTTCTTAGATGAGTCGGAAGTCAAATTATTTTAATGCAGTTTTGTTCCAATGATCAAGTGAATTCTAAAAACACCTTTATAATTGAAATGGGGCAATTTTAGACGAAGATATGGCCATTTATTTCAAGGTTGACCCTATTTACTGCTTTCCTTATATTTTCTATTTATTGAAGAATATCCCTTAATATCTTTCCTAGATGAGTCGGCAATCAAATTATTTTAATGCAGTTTTGTTCCAAGGATCGAGTGAATTCTAAAAACACTTTTATAATTGAAATGGGGCAATTTTAGACGAAGATATGGCCATTTATTTCAAGGTTGACCCTATTTAATGCTTTCCATATATTTTCTATTTATCGAAGAATATCCCTTAATATCTTTCTTAGATGAGTCGGAAGTCTAAATATTTTAATGCAGTTTTGTTCCAAAGATCGAGTGAATTCTAAAAACACCTTTATAATTGAAACGGGGCAATTTGTGACGAAGATATGGCCATTTATTTCAAGGTTGACCCTATTTACTGCTTTCCTTATATTTTCTATTTATCGAAGAATATCCCTTAATATCTTTCTTAGATGAGTCGGAAGTCAAATTATTTTAATGCAGTTTTATTCCAAGGATCGAGTGAATTCTAAAAACACCGTTATAATTGAAATGGGGCAATTATAGACGAAGATATGGCCATTTATTTCAAGGTAGACCCTATTTAATGCTTTCCATATATTTTCTATTTATCGAAGAATATCCCTTAATATCTTTCTTAGATGAGTCGAAAGTCAAACTATTTTAAAGCAGTTTTGTTCCAAAGATTAAGTGAATTCAAAAAACACCTTAATAATTGAAATGGGGCAATTTTAGACGAAGATATGGCCATTTATTTCAAGGTTGACCCTACTTAATGCTTTCCTTATATTTTCTATTTATCGAAGAATATCCCTTAATATCTTTCTTAGATGAGTCGGAAGTCAAATTATTTTAATGCAGTTTTAATCCAAAGATCAAGTGAATTCTAAAAACACCTTTATAATTTAAATAGGGCAATTTTTGACGAAGATATGGCCATTTATTTCAAGGTAGACCCTATATAATGCTTTCCATATATTTTCTATTTATCGAAGAATATCCCTTAATATCTTTCTTAGATGAGTCGGAAGTCAAATTATTTTAATGCAGTGTTATTCCAAGGATCGAGTGAATTCTAAAAACACCGTTATAATTGAAATGGGGCAATTATAGACGAAGATATGGCCATTTATTTCAAGGTAGACCCTATTTAATGCTTTCCATATATTTTCTATTTATCGAAGAATATCCCTTAATATCTCTCTTAGATGAGTCGGAAGTCAAATTATTTTAAAGCAGTTTTGTTTCAAAGATTAAGTGAATTCAAAAAACACCTTAATAATTGAAATGGGGCAATTTAAGACGAAGATATGGCCATTTATTTCAAGGTTGACCCTACTTAATGCTTTCCTTATATTTTCTATTTATCGAAGAATATCCCTTAATATCTTTCTTAGATGAGTCGGAAGTCAAATTATTTTAATGCAGTTTTAATCCAAAGGTCATGTGAATTCTAAAAACACCTTTATAATTAAAATAGGGCAATTTTTGACGAAGATATGGCCATTTATTTCAAGGTAGACCCTATATAATGCTTTCCATATATTTTCTATTTATCGAAGAATATCCCTTAATATCTTTCTTAGATGAGTCGGCAATCAAATTATTTTAATGCAGTTTTGTTCCAAGGATCGAGTGAATTCTAAAATTACTTTTATAATTAAAATGGGGCAATTTTAGACGAAGATATGGCTATTTATTTCAAGGTTGACCCTATTTAATGTTTGGCTTATATTTTCTATTAATCGAAGAATATCCCTTAATATCTTTCTTAGATGAAACGGCAGTCAAATTATTTTAGTGCAGTTTTGTTCCAAAGATTGAGTGAATTCTAAAAACACCTTTATAATTGAAATGGGGCAATTTTTGACGAAGATATGGTCATTTATTTCAAGGTTGACCCTATTTAATGCTTTCCTTATATTTTCTATTTATCGAAGAATATCCCTTAATATCTTTCTTAGATGAGTCGGAAGTCAAATTATTTTAATGCAGTTTTGTTTCAAAGATTGAGTGAATTCTAAAAACACCTTTATAATTGAAATGGGGAAATTTTTGACGAAGATATGGCCATTTATTTCAAGGTTGACCCTATTTAATGCTTTCCATATATTTTCTATTTATCGAAGAATATCCCTTAATATCTTTCTTAGATGAGTAGGAAGTCAAATTATTTTAATGCAGTTTTGTTCCAAAGATCGAGTGAATTCTAAAAACACCTTTATAATTGAAATGGGGCAATTTTTGACGAAGATATGGCCATTTATTTCAAGGTAGACCCTATTTAATGCTTTCCATATATTTTCTATTTATCGAAGAATATCCCTTAATATCTTTCTTAGATGAGTCGGAAGTCAAATTATTTTAATGCAGTTTTAATCCAAAGATCGAGTGAATTCTAAAAACACCTTTATAATTGAAATGGGGCAATTTTTGACGAAGATATGGCCATTTATTTCAAGGTAGACCCTATATAATGCTTTCCATATATTTTCTATTTATCGAAGAATATCCCTTAATATCTTTCTTAGATGAGTAGGAAGTCAAATTATTTTAATGCAGTTTTGTTCCAAAGATCGAGTGAATTCTAAAAACACCTTTATAATTGAAATGGGGCAATTTTTGACGAAGATATGGCCATTTATTTCAAGGTTGACCCTATTTAATGCTTTCCATATATTTTCTGTTGATCAAAGAATATCCCTTAATATCTTTCTTAGATGAGTCGGAAGTCAAATTATTTTAATGCAGTTTTGTTCCAAAGATCGAGTGAATTCTAAAAACACCTTTATAATTGAAATGGGGCAATTTTTGACGAAGATATGGCCATTTATTTCAAGGTAGACCCTATTTAATGCTTTCCATATATTTTCTATTTATCGAAGAATATCCCTTAATGTCTTTCTTAGATGAGTCGGAAGTCAAATTATTTTAATGCAGTTTTGTTCCAAAGATCAAGTGAATTCTAAAAACACCTTTATAATTGAAATGGGGAAATTTTTGACGAAGATATGGCCATTTATTTCAAGGTTGACCCTATTTAATGCTTTCCATATATTTTCTATTTATCGAAGAATATCCCTTAATATCTTTCTTAGATGAGTCGGCAATCAAATTATTTGAATGCAGTTTTGTTCCAAAGATCGAGTGAATTCTAAAAACATTTTTATAATTGAAATGGGGCAATTTTAGACGAAGATATGGCCATTTATTTCAAGGTTGACCCTATTTAATGCTTTCCATATATTTTCTGTGGATCAAAGAATATCCCTTAATATCTTTCTTAGATGAGTCGGAAGTCAAATTATTTTAATGCAGTTTTGTTCCAAAGATCAAGTGAATTCTAAAAACACTTTTATAATTGAAACGGGGCAATTTTAGACGAAGATATGGCCATTTATTTCAAGGTTGACCCTATTTAATGTTTGGCCTATATTTTCTATTAATCGAAGAATATCCCTTAATATCTTTCTTAGATGAGTCGGAAGTCAAATTATTTTAATGCAGTTTTGTTCCAAAGATCAAGTGAATTCTAAAAACACCTTTATAATTGAAATGGGGCAATTTTAGACGAAAATATGGTCATTTATTTCAAGATTGACCCTACTTAATGCTTTCCTTATATTTTCTATTTATCGAAGAATATCCCTTAATATCTTTCTTAGATGAGTCGGAAGTCAAATTATTTTAATGCAGTTTTAATCCAAAGATCGAGTGAATTCTAAAAACACCTTTATAATTGAAATGGGGCAATTTTAGACGAAGATATGGCCATTTATTTCAAGGTAGACCCTATATAATGCTTTCCATATATTTTCTATTTATCGAAGAATATCCCTTAATATCTTTCTTAGATGAGTCGGAAGTCAAATTATTTTAATGCAGTTTGGTTCCAAAGATCGAGTGAATTCTAAAAACACCTTTATAATTGAAATGGGGCAATTTTAGACGAAGATATGGCCATTTATTTCAAGGTTGACCCTATTTAATGTTTGGCTTATATTTTCTATTAATCGAAGAATATCCCTTAATATCTTTCTTAGATGAGTCGGAAGTCAAATTATTTTAGTGCAGTTTTGTTCCAAAGATTGAGTGAATTCTAAAAACACCTTTATAATTGAAATGGGGCAATTTTTGACGAAGATATGGTCATTTATTTCAAGGTTGACCCTATTTAATGCTTTCCATATATTTTCTATTTATCAAAGAATATCCCTTAATATCTTTCTTAGATGAGTCGGAAGTCAAATTATTTTAAAGCAGTTTTAATCCAAAGATCGAGTGAATTCTAAAAACACCTTTATAATTAAAATAGGGCAATTTTAGACGAAGATATGGCCATTTATTTCAAGGTAGACCCTATATAATGCTTTCCATATATTTTCTATTTATCGAAGAATATCCCTTAATATCTTTCTTAGATGAGTCGGCAATCAAATTATTTTAATGCAGTTTTGTTCCAAGGATCGAGTGAATTCTAAAATTACTTTTATAATTAAAATGGGGCAATTTTAGACGAAGATATGGCTATTTATTTCAAGGTTGACCCTATTTAATGTTTGGCTTATATTTTCTATTAATCGAAGAATATCCCTTAATATCTTTCTTAGATGAAACGGCAGTCAAATTATTTTAGTGCAGTTTTGTTCCAAAGATTGAGTGAATTCTAAAAACACCTTTATAATTGAAATGGGGCAATTTTTGACGAAGATATGGTCATTTATTTCAAGGTTGACCCTATTTAATGCTTTCCTTATATTTTCTATTTATCGAAGAATTTCCCTTAATATCTTTCTTAGATGAGTAGGAAGTCAAATTATTTTAATGCAGTTTTGTTCCAAAGATCGAGTGAATTCTAAAAACACCTTTATAATTGAAATGGGGCAATTTTTGACGAAGATATGGCCATTTATTTCAAGGTTGACCCTATTTAATGCTTTCCATATATTTTCTGTTGATCAAAGAATATCCCTTAATATCTTTCTTAGATGAGTCGGAAGTCAAATTATTTTAATGCAGTTTTGTTCCAAAGATCGAGTGAATTCTAAAAACACCTTTATAATTGAAATGAGGCAATTTTTGACGAAGATATGGCCATTTATTTCAAGGTAGACCCTATTTAATGCTTTCCATATATTTTCTATTTATCGAAGAATATCCCTTAATATCTTTCTTAGATGAGTCGGAAGTCAAATTATTTTAATGCAGTTTTGTTCCAAAGATCGAGTGAATTCTAAAAACACCTTAATAATTGAAATGGGGAAATTTTTGACGAAGATATGGCCATTTATTTCAAGGTTGACCCTATTTAATGCTTTCCATATATTTTCTATTTATCGAAGAATATCCCTTAATATCTTTCTTAGATGAGTCGGCAATCAAATTATTTTAATGCAGTTTTGTTCCAAAGATCGAGTGAATTCTAAAAACATTTTTATAATTGAAATGGGGCAATTTTAGACGAAGATATGGCCATTTATTTCAAGGTTGACCCTATTTAATGCTTTCCATATATTTTCTGTGGATCAAAGAATATCCCTTAATATCTTTCTTAGATGAGTCGGAAGTCAAATTATTTTAATGCAGTTTTGTTCCAAAGATCAAGTGAATTCTAAAAACACCTTTATAATTGAAACGGGGCAATTTTAGACGAAGATATGGCCATTTATTTCAAGGTTGACCCTATTTAATGTTTGGCCTATATTTTCTATTAATCGAAGAATATCCCTTAATATCTTTCTTAGATGAGTAGGAAGTCAAATTATTTTAATGCAGTTTTGTTCCAAAGATCGAGCGAATCCTAACAACACCTTTATAATTGAAATGGGGCAATTTTAGACGAAAATATGGTCATTTATTTCAAGGTTGACCCTACTTAATGCTTTCCTTATATTTTCTATTTATCGAAGAATATCCCTTAATATCTTTCTTAGATGAGTCGGAAGTCAAATTATTTTAAAGCAGTTTTAATCCAAAGATCGAGTGAATTCTAAAAACACCTTTATAATTAAAATAGGGCAATTTTAGACGAAGATATGGCCATTTATTTCAAGGTAGACCCTATATAATGCTTTCCATATATTTTCTATTTATCGAAGAATATCCCTTAATATCTTTCTTAGATGAGTCGGCAATCAAATTATTTTAATGCAGTTTTGTTCCAAAGATCGAGTGAATTCTAAAAACACTTTTATAATTGAAATGGGGCAATTTTAGACGAAGATATGGCTATTTATTTCAAGGTTGACCCTATTTAATGTTTGGCTTATATTTTCTATTAATCGAAGAATATCCCTTAATATCTTTCTTAGATGAGTCGGCAGTCAAATTATTTTAGTGCAGTTTTGTTCCAAAGATTGAGTGAATTCTAAAAACACCTTTATAATTGAAATGGGGCAATTTTTGACGAAGATATGGTCATTTATTTCAAGGTTGACCCTATTTAATGCTTTCCTTATATTTTCTATTTATCGAAGAATATCCCTTAATATCTTTCTTAGATGAGTAGGAAGTCAAATTATTTTAATGCAGTTTTGTTCCAAAGATCGAGTGAATTCTAAAAACACCTTTATAATTGAAATCGGGCAATTTTTGACGAAGATATGGCCATTTATTTCAAGGTTGACCCTATTTAATGCTTTCCATATATTTTCTGTTGATCAAAGAATATCCCTTAATATCTTTCTTAGATGAGTCGGAAGTCAAATTATTTTAATGCAGTTTTGTTCCAAAGATCGAGTGAATTCTAAAAACACCTTTATAATTGAAATGGGGCAATTTTTTGACGAAGATATGGCCATTTATTTCAAGGTAGACCCTATTTAATGCTTTCCATATATTTTCTATTTATCGAAGAATATCCCTTAATATCTTTCTTAGATGAGTCGGAAGTCAAATTATTTTAATGCAGTTTTGTTCCAAAGATTGAGTGAATTCTAAAAACACCTTTATAATTGAAATGGGGCAATTTTTGACGAAGATATGGTCATTTATTTCAAGGTTGACCCTATTTAATGCTTTCCTTATATTTTCTATTTATCGAAGAATATCCCTTAATATCTTTCTTAGATGAGTAGGAAGTCAAACTATTTTAGTGCAGTTTTGTTCCAAAGATCGAGTGAATTCTAAAAACACCTTTATAATTGAAATGGGGCAATTTTTGACGAAGATATGGCCATTTATTTCAAGGTTGACCCTATTTAATGCTTTCCATATATTTTCTGTTGATCAAAGAATATCCCTTAATATCTTTCTTAGATGAGTCGGAAGTCAAATTATTTTAATGCAGTTTTGTTCCAAAGATCGAGTGAATTCTAAAAACACCTTTGTAATTGAAATGGGGCAATTTTTGACGAAGATATGGCCATTTATTTCAAGGTAGACCCTATTTAATGCTTTCCATATATTTTCTATTTATCGAAGAATATCCCTTAATATCTTTCTTAGATGAGTCGGAAGTCAAATTATTTTAATGCAGTTTTGTTCCAAAGATCGAGTGAATTCTAAAAACACCTTTATAATTGAAATGGGGAAATTTTTGACGAAGATATGGCCATTTATTTCAAGGTTGACCCTATTTAATGCTTTCCATATATTTTCTGTTGATCAAAGAATATCCCTTAATATCTTTCTTAGATGAGTCGGAAGTCAAATTATTTTAATGCAGTTTTTCCAAAGATCAAGTGAAATCTAAAAACACCTTTATAATTGAAATGGGGCAATTTTAGACGAAGATATGGCCGTTTATTTCAAGGTAGACCCTATTTAATGCTTTCCATATATTTTCTATTTATCGAAGAATATCCCTTAATATCTTTCTTAGATGAGTCGAAAGTCAAATTATTTTAATGCAGTTTTGTTCCAAAGATTGAGTGAATTCTAAAAACACCTTTATAATTGAAATGGGGCAATTTTTGACGAAGATATGGTCATTTATTTCAAGGTTGACCCTATTTAATGCATTCCTTATATTTTCTATTTATCGAAGAATATCCCTTAATATCTTTCTTAGATGAGTAGGAAGTCAAATTATTTTAATGCAGTTTTGTTCCAAAGATCGAGTGAATTCTAAAAACACCTTTATAATTGAAATGGGGCAATTTTTGACGAAGATATGGCCATTTATTTCAAGGTTGACCCTATTTAATGCTTTCCATATATTTTCTGTTGATCAAAGAATATCCCTTAATATCTTTCTTAGATGAGTCGGAAGTCAAATTATTTTAATGCAGGTTTGTTCCAAAGATCGAGTGAATTCTAAAAACACCTTTATAATTGAAATGGGGCAATTTTTGACGAAGATATGGCCATTTATTTCAAGGTAGACCCTATTTAATGCTTTCCATATATTTTCTATTTATCGAAGAATATCCCTTAATATCTTTCTTAGATGAGTCGGAAGTCAAATTATTTTAATGCAGTTTTGTTCCAAAGATCGAGTGAAATCTAAAAACACCTTTATAATTGAAATGGGGAAATTTTTGACGAAGATATGGCCATTTATTTCAAGGTAGACCCTATTTAATGCTTTCCATATATTTTCTGTTGATCTTAATATCTTTCTTAGATGAGTCGGAAGTCAAATTATTTTAATGCAGTTTTGTTCCAAAGATCAAGTGAATTCTTAAAACACCTTTATAATTGAAATGGGGCAACTTTAGACGAAGATATGGCCATTTATTTCAAGGAAGACCCTATTTAATGTTTGGCTTATATTTTCTATTAATCAAAGAATATCCCTTAATATCTTTCTTAGATGAGTCGAAAGTCAAATTATTTTAATTCAGTTTTGTTCCAAAGATCAAGTGAATTCTAAAAACACCTTTATAATTGAAATGGGGCAATTTTAGACGAAGATATGGCCATTTATTTCAAGGTTGACCCTATTTAATGTTTGGCTTATATTTTCTATTAATCAAAGAATATCCCTTAATATCTTTCTTAGATGAGTCGGAAGTCAAATTATTTTAATGCAGTTTTGTTTCAAAGATCGAGTGAATTCTAAAAACACCTTTATAATTGAAATGGGGCAATTTTAGACGAAGATATGGCCATTTATTTCAAGGTTGACCCTATTTAATGTTTGGCTTATATTTTCTATTAATCAAAGAATATCCCTTAATATCTTTCTTAGATGAGTCGGAAGTCAAATTATTTTAATGCAGTTTTGTTCCAAAGATCGAGTGAATTCTAAAAACACCTTTATAATTGAAATGGGGAAATTTTTGACGAAGATATGGCCATTTATTTCAAGGTAGACCCTATTTAATGCTTTCCATATATTTTCTGTTGATCTTAATATCTTTCTTAGATGAGTCGGAAGTCAAATTATTTTAATGCAGTTTTGTTCCAAAGATCAAGTGAATTCTTAAAACACCTTTATAATTGAAATGGGGCAACTTTAGACGAAGATATGGCCATTTATTTCAAGGAAGACCCTATTTAATGTTTGGCTTATATTTTCTATTAATCAAAGAATATCCCTTAATATCTTTCTTAGATGAGTCGAAAGTCAAATTATTTTAATTCAGTTTTGTTCCAAAGATCAAGTGAATTCTAAAAACACCTTTATAATTGAAATGGGGCAATTTTAGACGAAGATATGGCCATTTATTTCAAGGTTGACCCTATTTAATGTTTGGCTTATATTTTCTATTAATCAAAGAATATCCCTTAATATCTTTCTTAGATGAGTCGGAAGTCAAATTATTTTAATGCAGTTTTGTTCCAAAGATCGAGTGAATTCTAAAAACACCTTTATAATTGAAATGGGGCAATTTTAGACGAAGATATGGCCATTTATTTCAAGGTTGACCCTATTTAATGTTTGGCTTATATTTTCTATTAATCAAAAGAATATCCCTTAATATCTTTCTTAGATGAGTCGGAAGTCAAATTATTTTAATGCAGTTTTGTTCCAAAGATCGAGTGAATTCTAAAAACACTTTTATAATTGAAATGGGGCAATTTTAGACGAAGATATGGCCATTTATTTCAAGGTTGACCCTATTTAATGCTTTCCATATATTTTCTATTTCTCGAAGAATATCCCTTAATATCTTTCTTAGATGAGTCGGAAGTCAAATTATTTTAAAGCAGTTTTGTTTCAAAGATTAAGTGAATTCAAAAAACACCTTAAAAATTGAAATGGGGCAATCTTAGACGAAGATATGGCCATTTATTTCAAGGTTGACCCTACTTAATGCTTTCCTTATATTTTCTATTTATCGAAGAATATCCCTTAATATCTTTCTTAGATGAGTCGGAAGTCAAATTATTTTAATGCAGTTTTGTTTCAAAGATCGAGTGAATTCTAAAAACACCTTTATAATTAAAATAGGGCAATTTTTGACGAAGATATGGCCATTTATTTCAAGGTAGACCCTATATAATGCTTTCCATATATTTTCTATTTATCGAAGAATATCCCTTAATATCTTTCTTAGATGAGTCGGCAATCAAATTATTTTAATGCAGTTTTGTTCCAGGGATCGAGTGAATTCTAAAATTACTTTTATAATTGAAATGGGGCAATTTTAGACGAAGATATGGCTATTTATTTCAAGGTTGACCCTATTTAATGTTTGGCTTATATTTTCTATTAATCGAAGAATATCCCTTAATATCTTTCTTAGATGAAACGGCAGTCAAATTATTTTAGTGCAGTTTTGTTCCAAAGATTGAGTGAATTCTAAAAACACCTTTATAATTGAAATGGGGCAATTTTTGACGAAGATATGGTCATTTATTTCAAGGTTGACCCTATTTAATGCTTTCCTTATATTTTCTATTTATCGAAGAATATCCCTTAATATATTTCTTAGATGAGTAGGAAATCAAATTATTTTAATGCAGTTTTGTTCCAAAGATCGAGTGAATTCAAAAAAACACCTTTATAATTGAAATGGGGCAATTTTTGACGAAGATATGGCCATTTATTTCAAGGTTGACCCTATTTAATGCTTTCCATATATTTTCTGTTGATCAAAGAATATCCCTTAATATCTTTCTTAGATGAGTCGGAAGTCAAATTATTTTAATGCAGTTTTGTTTCAAAGATCAAGTGAATTCTAAAAACACCTTTATAATTGAAATGGGGCAATTTTTGACGAAGATATGGCCATTTATTTCAAGGTAGACCCTATTTAATGCTTTCCATATATTTTCTATTTATCGAAGAATATCCCTTAATATCTTTTTTAGATGAGTCGGAAGTCAAATTATTTTAATGCAGTTTTGTTCCAAAGATCGAGTGAATTTTAAAAACACCTTTATAATTGAAATGGGGAAATTTTTGACGAAGATATGGCCATTTATTTCAAGGTAGACCCTATTTAATGCTTTCCATATATTTTCTGTTGATCTTAATATCTTTCTTAGATGAGTCGGAAGTCAAATTATTTTAATGCAGTTTTGTTCCAAAGATCAAGTGAATTCTTAAAACACCTTTATAATTGAAATGGGGCAATTTTAGACGAAGATATGGCCATTTATTTCAAGGAAGACCCTATTTAATGCTTTCCATATATTTTCTATTTATCAAAGAATATCCCTTAATATCTTTCTTAGATGAGTCGGAAGTCAAATTATTTTATTTAATCGATGAATATCCCTTAATATCTTTCTTAGATGAGTCGGAAGTCAAATTATTTTAATGCAGTTTTGTTCCAAAGATCGAGTGAATTCTAAAAACACCTTTATAATTGAAATGGGGCAATTTTAGACGAAGATATGGCCATTTATTTCAAGGTTGACCCTATTTACTGCTTTCCTTATATTTTCTATTTATCGAAGAATATCCCTTAATATCTTTCTTAGATGAGTCGGCAATCAAATTATTTTAATGCAGTTTTGTTCCAAGGATCGAGTGAATTCTAAAAACACTTTTATAATTGAAATGGGGCAATTTTAGACGAAGATATGGCCATTTATTTCAAGGTTGACCCTATTTAATGCTTTCCATATATTTTCTATTTATCGAAGAATATCCCTTAATATCTTTCTTAGATGAGTCGGAAGTCAAAATATTTAAATGCAGTTTTATTCCAAAAATCGAGTGAATTCTAAAAACACCGTTATAATTGAAATGGGGCAATTATAGACGAAGATATGGCCATTTATTTCAAGGTAGACCCTATTTAATGCTTTCCATATATTTTCTATTTATCGAAGAATATCCCTTAATATCTTTCTTAGATGAGTCGGAAGTCAAATTATTTTAATGCAGTTTTGTTCCAAAGATTAAGTGAATTCAAAAAACACCTTAATAATTGAAATGGGGCAATTTTAGACGAAGATATGGCCATTTATTTCAAGGTTGACCCTACTTAATGCTTTCCTTATATTTTCTATTTATCGAAGAATATCCCTTAATATCTTTCTTAGATGAGTCGGAAGTCAAATTATTTTAATGCAGTTTTGTTCCAAAGATCGAGTGAATTCTAAAAACACCTTTATAATTAAAATAGGGCAATTTTTGACGAAGATATGGCCATTTATTTCAAGGTAGACCCTATATAATGCTTTCCATATATTTTCTATTTATCGAAGAATATCCCTTAATATCTTTCTTAGATGAGTCGGCAATCAAATTATTTTAATGCAGTTTTGTTCCAAGGATCGAGTGAATTCTAAAATTACTTTTATAATTGAAATGGGGCAATTTTAGACGAAGATATGGCTATTTATTTCAAGGTTGACCCTATTTAATGTTTGGCTTATATTTTCTATTAATCGAAGAATATCCCTTAATATCCTTCTTAGATGAAACGGCAGTCAAATTATTTTAGTGCAGTTTTGTTCCAAAGATTGAGTGAATTCTAAAAACACCTTTATAATTGAAATGGGGCAATTTTTGACGAAGATATGGTCATTTATTTCAAGGTTGACCCTATTTAATGCTTTCCATATATTTTCTATTTATCGAAGAATATCCCTTAATATCTTTCTTAGATGAGTCGGAAGTCAAATTATTTTAATGCAGTTTTGTTCCAAAGATCGAGTGAATTCTAAAAACACCTTTATAATTGAAATGGGGCAATTTTTGACGAAGATATGGCCATTTATTTCAAGGTTGACCCTATTTAATGCTTTCCATATATTTTCTGTTGATCAAAGAATATCCCTTAATATCTTTCTTAGATGAGTCGGAAGTCAAATTATTTTAATGCAGTTTTGTTCCAAAGATCAAGTGAATTCTAAAAACACCTTTATAATTGAAATGGGTCAATTTTAGATGAAGATATGGCCATTTATTTCAAGGTAGACCCTATTTAATGCTTTCCATATATTTTCTATTTATCGAAGAATATCCCTTAATATCTTTCTTAGATGAGTCGGAAGTCAAATTATTTTAATGCAGTTTTGTTCCAAAAATCGAGTGAATTCCAAAAACACCTTTATAATTGAAATGGGGCAATTTTAGACGAAGATATGGCCATTTATTTCAAGGTAGACCCTATTTAATGCTTTCCATATATTTTCTATTTATCGAAGAATATCCCTTAATATCTTTCTTAGATGAGTCGGAAGTTAAATTATTTTAATGCAGTTTTGTTCCAAAGATCGAGTGAATTCTAAAAACACCTTTATAATTGAAATGGGGCAATTTTAGACGAAGATATGGCCATTTATTTCAAGGTTGACCCTACTTAATGCTTTCCTTATATTTTCTATTTATCGAAGAATATCCCTTAATATCTTTCTTAGATGAGTCGGAAGTCAAATTATTTTAATGCAGTTTTGTTCCAAAGATCGAGTGAATTCTAAAAACACCTTTATAATTAAAATAGGGCAATTTTTGACGAAGATATGGCCATTTATTTCATGGTAGACCCTATATAATGCTTTCCATATATTTTCTATTTATCGAAGAATATCCCTTAATATCTTTCTTAGATGAGTCGGCAATCAAATTATTTTAATGCAGTTGTGTTCCAAGGATCGAGTGAATTCTAAAATTACTTTTATAATTGATATGGGGCAATTTTAGACGAAGATATGGCTATTTATTTCAAGGTTGACCCTATTTAATGTTTGGCTTATATTTTCTATTAATCGAAGAATATCCCTTAATATCTTTCTTAGATGAAACGGCAGTCAAATTATTTTAGTGCAGTTTTGTTCCAAAGATTGAGTGAATTCTAAAAACACCTTTATAATTGAAATGGGGCAATTTTTGACGAAGATATGGTCATTTATTTCAAGGTTGACCCTATTTAATGCTTTCCATATATTTTCTATTTATCGAAGAATATCCCTTAATATCTTTCTTAGATGAGTCGGAAGTCAAATTATTTTAATGCAGTTTTGTTCCAAAGATCGAGTGAAATGGGGCAATTTTTGACGAAGATATGGTCATTTATTTCAAGGTTGACCCTATTTAATGCTTTCCATATATTTTCTATTTATCGAAGAATATCCCTTAATATCTTTCTTAGATGAGTCGGAAGTCAAATTATTTTAATGCAGTTTTGTTCCAAAGATCGAGTGAATTCTAAAAACACCTTTATAATTGAAATGGGTCAATTTTAGACGAAGATATGGCCATTTATTTCAAGGTAGACCCTATTTAATGCTTTCCATATATTTTCTATTTATCGAAGAATATCCCTTAATATCTTTCTTAGATGAGTCGGAAGTCAAATTATTTTAATGCAGTTTTGTTCCAAAAATCGAGTGAATTCCAAAAACACCTTTATAATTGAAATGGGGCAATTTAGACGAAGATATGGCCATTTATTTCAAGGTTGACCCTATATAATGCTTTCCATATATTTTCTATTTATCGAAGAATATCCCATAATATCTTTCTTAGATGAGTCGGAAGTTAAATTATTTTAATGCAGTTTTGTTCCAAAGATCAAGTGAATTCTAAAAACACCTTTATAATTGAAATGGGGCAATTTTAGACGAAGATATGGCCATTTATTTCAAGATTGACCCTACTTAATGCTTTCCTTATATTTTCTATTTATCGAAGAATATCCCTTAATATCTTTCTTAGATGAGTCGGAAGTCAAATTATTTTAATGCAGTTTTAATCCAAAGATCGAGTGAATTCTAAAAACACCTTTATAATTGAAATGGGGCAATTTTTGACGAAGATATGGCCATTTATTTCAAGGTAGACCCTATATAATGCTTTCCATATATTTTCTATTTATCGAAGAATATCCCTTAATATCTTTCTTAGATGAGTCGGAAGTCAAAATATTTTAATGCAGTTTTGTTCCAAAGATCAAGTGAATTCTAAAAACACCTTTATAATTGAAACGGGGCAATTTTAGACGAAGATATGGCCATTTATTTCAAGGTTGACCCTATTTAATGTTTGGCTTATATTTTCTATTAATCGAAGAATATCCCTTAATATCTTTCTTAGATGAGTCGGAGGTCAAATTATTTTAATGCAGTTTTGTTCCAAAGATCAAGTGAATTCTAAAAACACCTTTATAATTGAAATGGGGCAATTTTAGACGAAGATATGGCCATTTATTTCAAGATTGACCCTACTTAATGCTTTCCTTATATTTTCTATTTATCGAAGAATATCCCTTAATATCTTTCTTAGATGAGTCGGAAGTCAAATTATTTTAATGCAGTTTTAATCCAAAGATCGAGTGAATTCTAAAAACACCTTTATAATTGAAATGGGGCAATTTAGACGAAGATATGGCCATTTATTTCAAGGTTGACCCTATATAATGCTTTCCATATATTTTCTATTTATCGAAGAATATCCCATAATATCTTTCTTAGATGAGTCGGAAGTTAAATTATTTTAATGCAGTTTTGTTCCAAAGATCAAGTGAATTCTAAAAACACCTTTATAATTGAAATGGGGCAATTTTAGACGAAGATATGGCCATTTATTTCAAGATTGACCCTACTTAATGCTTTCCTTATATTTTCTATTTATCGAAGAATATCCCTTAATATCTTTCTTAGATGAGTCGGAAGTCAAATTATTTTAATGCAGTTTTAATCCAAAGATCGAGTGAATTCTAAAAACACCTTTATAATTGAAATGGGGCAATTTTTGACGAAGATATGGCCATTTATTTCAAGGTAGACCCTATATAATGCTTTCCATATATTTTCTATTTATCGAAGAATATCCCTTAATATCTTTCTTAGATGAGTCGGAAGTCAAAATATTTTAATGCAGTTTTGTTCCAAAGATCAAGTGAATTCTAAAAACACCTTTATAATTGAAACGGGGCAATTTTAGACGAAGATATGGCCATTTATTTCAAGGTTGACCCTATTTAATGTTTGGCTTATATTTTCTATTAATCGAAGAATATCCCTTAATATCTTTCTTAGATGAGTCGGAAGTCAAATTATTTTAATGCAGTTTTGTTCCAAAGATCAAGCGAATTCTAAAAACACCTTTATAATTGAAATGGGGCAATTTTAGACGAAGATATGGCCATTTATTTCAAGGTTGACCCTATTTACTGCTTTCCTTATATTTTCTATTTATCGAAGAATATCCCTTAATATCTTTCTTAGATGAGTCGGAAGTCAAATTATTTTAATGCAGTTTTGTTCCAAAGATCAAGTGAATTCTAAAAACACCTTTATAATTCAAACGGGGCAATTTTAGACGAAGATATGGCCATTTATTTCAAGGTTGACCCTATTTAATGTTTGGCTTATATTTTCTATTCATCGAAGAATATCCCTTAATATCTTTCTTAGATGAGTCGGAAGTCAAATTATTTTAATGCAGTTTTGTTCCAAAGATCGAGTGAATTCTAAAAACACCTTTATAATTGAAATGGGGCAATTTTAGACGAAGATATGGCCATTTATTTCAAGGTTGACCCTATTTACTGCTTTCCTTATATTTTCTATTTATCGAAGAATATCCCTTAATATCTTTCTTAGATGAGTCGGAAGTCAAATTATTTTAATGCAGTTTTGTTCCAAAGATCAAGTGAATTCTAAAAACACCTTTATAATTCAAACGGGGCAATTTTAGACGAAGATATGGCCATTTATTTCAAGGTTGACCCTATTTAATGTTTGGCTTATATTTTCTATTAATCGAAGAATATCCCTTAATATCTTTCTTAGATGAGTCGGAAGTTAAATTATTTTAATGCAGTTTTGTTCCAAAGATCAAGTGAATTCTAAAAACACCTTTATAATTGAAATGGGGCAATTTTTGACGAAGATATGGCCATTTATTTCAAGGTTGACCCTACTTAATGCTTTCCATATATTTTCTATTTATCGAAGAATATCTCTTAATATCTTTCTTAGATGAGTCGAAAGTCAAATTATTTTAATGCAGTTTTAATCCAAAGATCGAGTGAATTCTAAAAACACCTTTATAATTAAAATAGGGCAATTTTTGACGAAGATATGGCCATTTATTTCAAGGTTGACCCTATATAATGCTTTCCATATATTTTCTATTTATCGAAGAATATCCCTTAATATCTTTCTTAGATGAGTCGGAAGTCAAATTATTTTAATGCAGTTTTGTTCCAAAGATCAAGTGAATTCTAAAAACACCTTTATAATTGAAACGGGGCAATTTTAGACGAAGATATGGCCATTTATTTCAAGGTTGACCCTATTTAATGTTTGGCTTATATTTTCTATTAATCGAAGAATATCCCTTAATATCTTTCTTAGATGAGTCGGAAGTCAAATTATTTTAATGCAGTTTTGTTCCAAAGATCAAGTGAATTCTAAAAACACCTTTATAATTGAAATGGGGCAATTTTAGACGAAGATATGGCCATTTATTTCAAGGTTGACCCTACTTAATGCTTTCCTTATATTTTCTATTTATCGAAGAATATCCCTTAATATCTTTCTTAGATGAGTCGGCAATCAAATTATTTTAATGCAGTTTTGTTCCAAGGATCGAGTGAATTCTAAAATTACTTTTATAATTGAAATGGGGCAATTTTAGACGAAGATATGGCTATTTATTTCAAGGTTGACCCTATTTAATGTTTGGCTTATATTTTCTATTAATCGAAGAATATCCCTTAATATCTTTCTTAGATGAAACGGCAGTCAAATTATTTTAGTGCAGTTTTGTTCCAAAGATTGAGTGAATTCTAAAAACACCTTTATAATTGAAATGGGGCAATTTTTGACGAAGATATGGTCATTTATTTCAAGGTTGACCCTATTTAATGCTTTCCTTATATTTTCTATTTATCGAAGAATATCCCTTAATATCTTTCTTAGATGAGTAGGAAGTCAAATTATTTTAATGCAGTTTTGTTCCAAAGATCAAGTGAATTCTAAAAAACCTTTATAATTGAAATGGGGCAATTTTTGACGAAGATATGGCCATTTATTTCAAGGTTGACCCTATTTAATGCTTTCCATATATTTTCTGTTGATCAAAGAATATCCCTTAATATCTTTCTTAGATGAGTCGGAAGTCAAATTATTTTAATGCAGTTTTGTTCCAAAGATCAAGTGAATTCTAAAAACACCTTTATAATTGAAATGGGTCAATTTTAGACGAAGATATGGCCATTTATTTCAAGGTTGACCGTATTTAATGTTTGGCTTATATTTTCTATTAATCGAAGAATATCCCTTAATATCTTTCTTAGATGAGTCGGCAATCAAATTATTTTAATGCAGTTTTGTTCCAAGGATCGAGTGAATTCTAAAATTACTTTTATAATTGAAATGGGGCAATTTTAGACGAAGATATGGCCATTTATTTCAAGGTTGACCCTATTTAATGTTTGGCTTATATTTTCTATTAATCGAAGAATATCCCTTAATATCTTTCTTAGATGAGTAGGAAGTCAAATTATTTTAATGCAGTTTTGTTCCAAAGATCAAGTGAATTCTAAAAACACCTTTATAATTGAAATGGGTCAATTTTAGACGAAGATATGGCCATTTATTTCAAGGTTGACCCTATTTAATGCTTTCCTTATATTTTCTATTTATCGAAGAATATCCCTTAATATCTTTCTTAGATGAGTAGGAAGTCAAATTATTTTAATGCAGTTTTGTTCCAAAGATCAAGTGAATTCTAAAAACACCTTTATAATTGAAATGGGTCAATTTTAGACGAAGATATGGCCATTTATTTCAAGGTAGACCCTATTTAATGCTTTCCATATATTTTCTATTTATCGAAGAATATCCCTTAATATCTTTCTTAGATGAGTCGGAAGTCAAATTATTTTAATGCAGTTTTGTTCCAAAAAATCGAGTGAATTCCAAAAACACCTTTATAATTGAAATGGGGCAATTTAGACGAAGATATGGCCATTTATTTCAAGGTTGACCCTATTTAATGTTTGGCTTATATTTTCTATTAATCGAAGAATATCCCTTAATATCTTTCTTAGATGAGTCGGAAGTCAAATTATTTTAATGCAGTTTTGTTCCAAAGATCGAGTGAATTCTAAAAACACCTTTATAATTGAAATGGGGTAATTTTAGACGAAGATATGGCCATTTATTTCAAGGTTGACCCTATTTACTGCTTTCCTTATATTTTCTATTTATCGAAGAATATCCCTTAATATCTTTCTTAGATGAGTCGGAAGTCAAATTATTTTAATGCAGTTTTGTTCCAAAGATCAAGTGAATTCTAAAAACACCTTTATAATTCAAACGGGGCAATTTTAGACGAAGATATGGCCATTTATTTCAAGGTTGACCCTATTTAATGTTTGGCTTATATTTTCTATTAATCGAAGAATATCCCTTAATATCTTTCTTAGATGAGTCGGAAGTTAAATTATTTTAATGCAGTTTTGTTCCAAAGATCAAGTGAATTCTAAAAACACCTTTATAATTGAAATGGGGCAATTTTAGACGAAGATATGGCCATTTATTTCAAGGTTGACCCTACTTAATGCTTTCCTTATATTTTCTATTTATCGAAGAATATCCCTTAATATCTTTCTTAGATGAGTCGGAAGTCAAATTATTTTAATGCAGTTTTATCCAAAGATCGAGTGAATTCTAAAAACACCTTTATAATTAAAATAGGGCAATTTTTGACGAAGATATGGCCATTTATTTCAAGGTAGACCCTATATAATGCTTTCCATATATTTTCTATTTATCGAAGAATATCCCTTAATATCTTTCTTAGATGAGTCGGCAATCAAATTATTTTAATGCAGTTTTGTTCCAAAGATCGAGTGAATTCTAAAAAACACCTTTATAATTGAAATGGGGCAATTTTAGACGAAGATATGGCTATTTATTTCAAGGTTGACCCTATTTAATGTTTGGCTTATATTTTCTATTAATCGAAGAATATCCCTTAATATCTTTCTTAGATGAGTCGGCAGTCAAATTATTTTAGTGCAGTCTTGTTCCAAAGATTGAGTGAATTCTAAAAACACCTTTATAATTGAAATGGGGCAATTTTTGACGAAGATATGGTCATTTATTTCAAGGTTGACCCTATTTAATGCTTTCCTTATATTTTCTATTTATCGAAGAATATCCCTTAATATCTTTCTTAGATGAGTCGGAAGTCAAATTATTTTAATGCAGTTTTGTTCCAAAGATCGAGTGAATTCTAAAAACACCTTTATAATTGAAATCGGGCAATTTTTGACGAAGATATGGCCATTTATTTCAAGGTTGACCCTATTTAATGCTTTCCATATATTTTCTATTTATCGAAGAATATCCCTTAATATCTTTCTTAGATGAGTCGGAAGTCAAATTATTTTAATGCAGTTTTGTTCCAAAGATCGAGTGAATTCTAAAAACACCTTTATAATTGAAATGGGGAAATTTTTGACGAAGATATGGCCATTTATTTCAAGGTTGACCCTATTTAATGCTTTCCATATATTTTCTGTTGATCAAAGAATATCCCTTAATATCTTTCTTAGATGGGTCGGAAGTCAAATTATTTTAATGCAGTTTTGTTCCAAAGATCAAGTGAATTCTAAAAACACCTCTATAATTGAAATGGGGCAATTTTAGACGAAGATATGGCCGTTTATTTCAAGGTAGACCCTATTTAATGCTTTCCATATATTTTCTATTTATCGAAGAATATCCCTTAATATCTTTCTTAGATGAGTCGGAAGTCAAATTATTTTAATGCAGTTTTGTTCCAAAGATTGAGTGAATTCTAAAAAACACCTTTATAATTGAAATGGGGCAATTTTTGACGAAGATATGGTCATTTATTTCAAGGTTGACCCTATTTAATGCTTTCCATATATTTTCTATTTATCGAATATCCCTTAATATCTTTCTTAGATGAGTCGGAAGTCAAATTATTTTAAAGCAGTTTTGTTCCAAAGATCAAGTGAATTCTAAAAACACCTTTATAATTGAAATTGGGCAATTTTAGATGAAGATATGGCCATTTATTTCAAGGTAGACCCTATTTAATGCTTTCCATATATTTTCTGTTGATCAAAGAATATCCCTTAATATCTTTCTTAGATGAGTCGGAAGTCAAATTATTTTAATGCAGTTTTGTTCCAAAGATCGAGTGAACTCTAAAAACACCTTTATAATTGAAATGGGGCAATTTTTGACGAAGATATGGCCATTTATTTCAAGGTAGACCCTATTTAATGCTTTCCATATATTTTCTATTTATCGAATATCCCTTAATATCTTTCTTAGATGAGTCGGAAGTCAAATTATTTTAATGCAGTTTTGTTCCAAAGATCAAGTGAATTCTAAAAACACCTTTATAATTGAAATGGGGAAATTTTTGACGAAGATATGGCCATTTATTTCAAGGTAGACCCTATTTAATGCTTTCCATATATTTTCTGTTGATCAAAGAATATCCCTTAATATCTTTCTTAGATGAGTCGGAAGTCACATTATTTTAATGCAGTTTTGTTCCAAAGATCAAGTGAATTCTTAAAACACCTTTATAATTGAAATGGGGCAATTTTAGACGAAGATATGGCCATTTATTTCAAGGTAGACCCTATTTAATGCTTTCCATATATTTTCTATTTATCGAAGAATATCCCTTAATATCTTTCTTAGATGAGTCGGAAGTCAAATTATTTTAATGCAGTTTTGTTCCAAAAATCGAGTGAATTCTAAAAACACCTTTATAATTGAAATGGGGCAATTTTAGACGAAGATATGGCCATTTATTTCAAGGTTGACCCTATTTAATGTTTGGCTTATATTTTCTATTAATCGAAGAATATCCCTTAATATCTTTCTTAGATGAGTCGGAAGTCAAATTATTTTAATGCAGTTTTGTTCCAAAGATCGAGTGAATTCTAAAAACACCTTTATAATTGAAATGGGGCAATTTTAGACGAAGATATGGCCATTTATTTCAAGGTTGACCCTATTTACTGCTTTCCTTATATTTTCTATTTATCGAAGAATATCCCTTAATATCTTTCTTAGATGAGTCGGAAGTCAAATTATTTTAATGCAGTTTTATTCCAAGGATCGAGGGAATTCTAAAATTTTTTTTATAATTGAAATGGGGCAATTTTAGACGAAGATATGGCTATTTATTTCAAGGTTGACCCTATTTAAAGTTTGGCTTATATTTTCTATTAATCGAAGAATATCCCTTAATATCTTTCTTAGATGAGTCGGCAGTCAAATTATTTTAGTGCAGTTTTGTTCCAAAGATTGAGTGAATTCTAAAAACACCTTTATAATTGAAATGGGGCAATTTTTGACGAAGATATGGTCATTTATTTCAAGGTTGACCCTATTTAATGCTTTCCTTATATTTTCTATTTATCGAAGAATATCCCTTAATATCTTTCTTAGATGAGTCGGAAGTCAAATTATTTTAATGCAGTTTTGTTCCAAAAATCGAGTGAATTCCAAAAACACCTTTATAATTGAAATGGGGAAATTTAGACGAAGATATGGCCATTTATTTCAAGGTTGACCCTATTTAATGTTTGGCTTATATTTTCTATTAATCGAAGAATATCCCTTAATATCTTTCTTAGATGAGTCGGAAGTCAAATTATTTTAATGCAGTTTTGTTCCAAAGAGCAAGTGAATTCTAAAAACACCTTTATAATTGAAATGGGGCAATTTTTGACGAAGATATGGCCATTTATTTCAAGGTAGACCCTATTTAATGCTTTCCATATATTTTCTATTTATCGAAGAATATCCCTTAATATCTTTCTTAGATGAGTCGGAAGTCAAATTATTTTAATGCAGTTTTGTTCCAAAGATCGAGTGAATTCTAAAAACACCTTTATAATTGAAATGGGGAAATTTTTGACGAAGATATGGCCATTTATTTCAAGGTAGACCCTATTTAATGCTTTCCATATATTTTCTGTTGATCAAAGAATATCCCTTAATATCTTTCTTAGATGAGTCGGAAGTCAAATTATTTTAATGCAGTTTTGTTCCAAAGATCAAGTGAATTCTAAAAACACCTTTATAATTGAAATGGGTCAATTTTAGACGAAGATATGGCCATTTATTTCAAGGTAGACCCTATTTAATGCTTTCCATATATTTTCTATTTATCGAAGAATATCCCTTAATATCTTTCTTAGATGAGTTGGAAGTCAAATTATTTTAATGCAGTTTTGTTCCAAAAATCGAGTGAAATCCAAAAACACCTTTATAATTGAAATGGGGCAATTTAGACGAAGATATGGCCATTTATTTCAAGGTTGACCCTATTTAATGTTTGGCTTATATTTTCTATTAATCGAAGAATATCCCTTAATATCTTTCTTAGATGAATCGGAAGTTAAATTGTTTTAATGCAGTTTTGTTCCAAAGATCGAGTGAATTCTAAAAACACCTTTATAATTGAAATGGGGCAATTTTAGACGAAGATATGGCCATTTATTTCAAGGTTGACCCTATTTACTGCTTTCCTTATATTTTCTATTTATCGAAGAATATCCCTTGATATCTTTCTTAGATGAGTCGGAAGTCAAATTATTTTAATGCAGTTTTGTTCCAAAGATCAAGTGAATTCTAAAAACACCTTTATAATTGAAACGGGGCAATTTTAGACGAAGATATGGCCATTTATTTCAAGGTTGACCCTATTTAATGTTTGGCTTATATTTTCTATTAATCGAAGAATATCCCATAATATCTTTCTTAGATGAGTCGGAAGTCAAATTATTTTAATGCAGTTTTGTTCCAAAGATCAAGTGAATTCTAAAAACACCTTTATAATTGAAATGGGGCAATTTTAGACGAAGATATGGCCATTTATTTCAAGGTTGACCCTACTTAATGCTTTCCTTATATTTTCTATTTATCGAAGAATATCCCTTAATATCTTTCTTAGATGAGTCGGAAGTCAAATTATTTTAATGCAGTTTTGTTCCAAAGATCGAGTGAATTCTAAAAACACCTTTATAATTGAAATGGGGCAATTTTAGACGAAGATATGGCTATTTATTTCAAGGTTGACCCTATTTAATGTTTGGCTTATATTTTCTATTAATCGAAGAATATCCCTTAATATCTTTCTTAGATGAGTCGGAAGTCAAATTATTTTAATGCAGTTTTGTTCCAAAGATCAAGTGAATTCTAAAAACACCTTTATAATTAAAATAGGGCAATTTTTGACGAAGATATGGCCATTTATTTCAAGGTTGACCCTATTTAATGTTTGGCTTATATTTTCTATTAATCGAAGAATATCCCTTAATATCTTTCTTAGATGAGTCGGAAGTCAAATTATTTTAATGCAGTTTTGTTCCAAAAATCGAGTGAATTCCAAAAACACCTTTATAATTGAAATGGGGCAATTTAGACGAAGATATGGCCATTTATTTCAAGGTTGACCCTATTTAATGTTTGGCTTATATTTTCTATTAATCGAAGAATATCCCTTAATATCTTTCTTAGATGAATCGGAAGTTAAATTGTTTTAATGCAGTTTTGTTCCAAAGATCGAGTGAATTCTAAAAACACCTTTATAATTGAAATGGGGCAATTTTAGACGAAGATATGGCCATTTATTTCAAGGTTGACCCTATTTAATGTTTGGCTTATATTTTCTATTAATCGAAGAATATCCCTTAATATCTTTCTTAGATGAGTCAGAAGTCAAATTATTTTAATGCAGTTTTGTTCCAAAGATCAAGTGAATTCTAAAAACACCTTTATAATTGAAACGGGGCAATTTTAGACGAAGATATGGCCATTTATTTCAAGGTTGACCCTATTTAATGTTTGGCTTATATTTTCTATTAATCGAAGAATATCCCTTAATATCTTTCTTAGATGAGTCGGAAGTCAAATTATTTTAATGCAGTTTTGTTCCAAAGATCAAGTGAATTCTAAAAACACCTTTATAATTGAAATGGGGCAATTTTAGACGAAGATATGGCCATTTATTTCAAGGTTGACCCTACTTAATGCTTTCCTTATATTTTCTATTTATCGAAGAATATCCCTTAATATCTTTCTTAGATGAGTCGGAAGTCAAATTATTTTAATGCAGTTTTGTTCCAAAGAGCAAGTGAATTCTAAAAACACCTTTATAATTGAAATGGGGCAATTTTTGACGAAGATATGGCTATTTATTTCAAGGTTGACCCTATTTAATGTTTGGCTTATATTTTCTATTAATCGAAGAATATCCCTTAATATCTTTCTTAGATGAGTCGAAAGTCAAATTATTTTAATGCAGTTTTAATCCAAAGATCGAGTGAATTCTAAAAACACCTTTATAATTGAAATGGGGCAATTGTTGACGAAGATATGGCTATTTATTTCAAGGTTGACCCTATTTAATGCTTTCCATATATTTTCTATTTATCGAAGAATATCCCTTAATATCTTTCTTAGATGAGTCGGAAGTCAAATTATTTTAATGCAGTTTTGTTCCAAAGATCAAGTGAATTCTAAAAACACCTTTATAATTGAAATGGGGCAATTTTTGACGAAGATATGGCCATTTATTTCAAGGTAGACACTATTTAATGCTTTCCATATATTTTCTATTTATCGAAGAATATCCCTTAATATCTTTCTTAGATGAGTCGGAAGTCAAATTATTTTAATGCAGTTTTGTTTCAAAGATCAAGTGAATTCTAAAAACACCTTTATAATTGAAATGGGGCAATTTTTGACGAAGATATGGCCATTTATTTCAAGGTTGACCCTATTTAATGTTTGGCTTATATTTTCTATTTATCGAAGAATATCCCTTAATATCTTTCTTAGATGAGTCGGAAGTCAAATTATTTTAATGCAGTTTTGTTCCAAAGATTGAGTGAATTCTAAAAACACCTTTATAATTGAAATGGGGCAATTTTAGACGAAGATATGGCCATTTATTTCCAGGTAGACCCTATTTAATGCTTTCCATATATTTTCTATTTATCGAAGAATATCCCTTAATATCTTTCTTAGATGAGTCGGAAGTCAAATTATTTTAATGCAGTTTTGTTCCAAAGATCGAGTGAATTCTAAAAACACCTTTATAATTGAAATGGGGCAATTTTAGACGAAGATATGGCTATTTATTTCAAGGTAGACCCTATTTAATGCTTTCCATATATTTTCTATTTATTAAAGAATATCCCTTAATATCTTTCTTAGATGAGTCGGAAGTCAAATTATTTTAATGCAGTTTTGTTCCAAAAATCGAGTGAATTCCAAAAACACCTTTATAATTGAAATGCGGAAATTTAGACGAAGATATGGCCATTTATTTCAAGGTAGACCCTATTTAATGCTTTCCATATATTTTCTATTTATCGAAGAATATCCCTTAATATCTTTCTTAGATGAGTCGGAAGTCAAATTATTTTAATGCAGTTTTGTTCCAAAGAGCAAGCGAATTCTAAAAACACCTTTATAATTGAAATGGGGCAATTTTTGACGAAGATATGGCCATTTATTTCAAGGTAGACCCTATTTAATGCTTTCCATATATTTTCTATTTATCGAAGAATATCCCTTAATATCTTTCTTAGATGAGTCGGAAGTCAAATTATGTTAATGCAGTTTTGTTCCAAAGATCGAGTGAATTCTAAAAACACCTTTATAATTGAAATGGGGCAATTTTTGACGAAGATATGGCCATTTATTTCAAGGTAGACCCTATTTAATGCTTTCCATATATTTTCTGTTGATCAAAGAATATCCCTTAATATCTTTCTTAGATGAGTCGGAAGTCAAATTATTTTAATGCAGTTTTGTTCCAAAGATCAAGTGAATTCTAAAAACACCTTTATAATTGAAATGGGTCAATTTTAGACGAAGATATGGCCATTTATTTCAAGGTAGACCCTATTTAATGCTTTCCATATATTTTCTATTTATCGAAGAATATCCCTTAATATCTTTCTTAGATGAGTTGGAAGTCAAATTATTTTAATGCAGTTTTGTTCCAAAAAATCGAGTGAATTCCAAAAACACCTTTATAATTGAAATGGGGCAATTTAGACGAAGATATGGCCATTTATTTCAAGGTTGACCCTATTTAATGTTTGGCTTATATTTTCTATTAATCGAAGAATATCCCTTAATATCTTTCTTAGATGAATCGGAAGTTAAATTGTTTTAATGCAGTTTTGTTCCAAAGATCGAGTGAATTCTAAAAACACCTTTATAATTGAAATGGGGCAATTTTAGACGAAGATATGGCCATTTATTTCAAGGTTGACCCTATTTACTGCTTTCCTTATATTTTCTATTTATCGAAGAATATCCCTTGATATCTTTCTTAGATGAGTCGGAAGTCAAATTATTTTAATGCAGTTTTATTCCAAGGATCGAGTGAATTCTAAAATTACTTTTATAATTGAAATGGGGCAATTTTAGACGAAGATATGGCCATTTATTTCAAGGTTGACCCTATTTAATGTTTGGCTTATATTTTCTATTAATCGAAGAATATCCCTTAATATCTTTCTTAGATGAGTCGGAAGTCAAATTATTTTAATGCAGTTTTGTTCCAAAGATCAAGTGAATTCTAAAAACATCTTTATAATTGAAATGGGGCAATTTTTGACGAAGATATGGCCATTTATTTCAAGGTTGACCCTATTTAATGTTTGGCTTATATTTTCTATTTATCGAAGAATATCCCTTAATATCTTTCTTAGATGAGTCGGAAGTCAAATTATTTTAATGCAGTTTTAATCCAAAGATCGAGTGAATTCTAAAAACACCTTTATAATTAAAATAGGGCAATTTTTGACGAAGATATGGCCATTTATTTCAAGGTAGACCCTATATAATGCTTTCCATATATTTTCTATTTATCGAAGAATATCCCTTAATATCTTTCTTAGATGAAACGGCAATCAAATTATTTTAATGCAGTTTTGTTCCAAAGATCGAGTAAATTCTAAAAACACTTTTTTAATTGAAATGGGGCAATTTTAGACGAAGATATGGCTATTTATTTCAAGGTTGACCCTATTTAATGTTTGGCTTATATTTTCTATTTATCGAAGAATATCCCTTAATATCTTTCTTAGATGAGTCGGAAGTCAAATTATTTTAATGCAGTTTTGTTCCAAAGATCAAGTGAATTCTAAAAACATCTTTATAATTGAAATGGGGCAATTTTTGACGAAGATATGGCCATTTATTTCAAGGTAGACCCTCTTTAATGTTTGGCTTATATTTTCTATTTATCGAAGAATATCCCTTAATATCTTTCTTAGATGAGTCGGAAGTCAAATTATTTTAATGCAGTTTTGTTCCAAAGATCGAGTGAATTCTAAAAACACCTTTATAATTAAAATAGGGCAATTTTTGACGAAGATATGGCCATTTATTTCAAGGTTGACCCTATTTACTGCTTTCCTTATATTTTCTATTTATCGAAGAATATCCCTTAATATCTTTCTTAGATGAGTCGGAAGTCAAATTATTTTAATGCAGTTTTTGTTCCAAAGATCAAGTGAATTCTAAAAACACCTTTATAATTGAAATGGGGCAATTTTAGACGAAGATATGGCCATTTATTTCAAGGTTGACCCTATTTAATGTTTGGCTTATATTTTCTATTAATCGAAGAATATCCCTTAATATCTTTCTTAGATGAGTCGGCAGTCAAATTATTTTAATGCAGTTTTGTTCCAAAGATCAAGTGAATTCTGAAAACACTTTTATAATTGAAATGGGGCAATTTTAGACGAAGATATGGCCATTTATTTCAAGGTAGACCCTATTTACTGCTTTCCTTATATTTTCTATTTATCGAAGAATATCCCTTAATATCTTTCTTAGATGAGTCGGAAGTCAAATAATTTTAATGCAGTTTTGTTCCAAAGATCAAGTGAATTCTAAAAACACCTTTATAATTGAAACGGGGCAATTTTAGACGAAGATATGGCCATTTATTTCAAGGTTGACCCTATTTAATGTTTGGCTTATATTTTCTATTAATCGAAGAATATCCCTTAATATCTTTTTTAGATGAGTCGGAAGTCAAATTATTTTAATGCAGTTTTGTTCCAAAGATCGAGTGAATTCTAAAAACACCTTTATAATTGAAATGGGGCAATTTTAGACGAAGATATGGCCATTTATTTCAAGGTTGACCCTACTTAATGCTTTCCTTATATTTTCTATTTATCGAAGAATATCCCTTAATATCTTTCTTAGATGAGTCGGAAGTCAAATTATTTTAATGCAGTTTTAATCCAAAGATCGAGTGAATTCTAAAAACACCTTTATAATTGAAATGGGGCAATTTTTGACGAAGATATGGCCATTTATTTCAAGGTAGACCCTATTTAATGCTTTCCATATATTTTCTATTTATCGAAGAATATCCCTTAATATCTTTCTTAGATGAGTCGGCAATCAAATTATTTTAATGCAGTTTTGTTCCAAAGATCGAGTAAATTCTAAAAACACTTTTATAATTGAAATGGGGCAATTTTAGACGAAGATATGGCTATTTATTTCAAGGTTGACCCTATTTAATGTTTGGCTTATATTTTCTATTAATCGAAGAATATCCCTTAATATCTTTCTTAGATGAGTCGGCAGTCCAATTATTTTAGTGCAGTTTTGTTTCAAAGATTGAGTGAATTCTAAAAACACCTTTATAATTGAAATGGGGCAATTTTTGACGAAGATATGGTCATTTATTTCAAGGTTGACCCTATTTAATGCTTTCCTTATATTTTCTATTTATCGAAGAATATCCCTTAATATCTTTCTTAGATGAGTAGGAAGTCAAATTATTTTAATGCAGTTTTGTTCCAAAGATCGAGTGAATTCTAAAAACACCTTTATAATTGAAATGGGGCAATTTTTTGACGAAGATATGGCCATTTATTTCAAGGTTGACCCTATTTAATGCTTTCCATATATTTTCTGTTGATCAAAGAATATCCCTTAATATCTTTCTTAGATGAGTCGAAAGTCAAATTATTTTACTGCAGTTTTGTTCCAAAGATCGAGTAAATTCTAAAAACACCTTTATAATTGAAATGGGGCAATTTTTGACGAAGATATGGCTATTTATTTCAAGGTTGACCCTATTTAATGTTTGGCTTATATTTTCTATTAATCGAAGAATATCCCTTAATATCTTTCTTAGATGAGTCGGCAGTCCAATTATTTTAGTGCAGTTTTGTTTCAAAGATTGAGTGAATTCTAAAAACACCTTTATAATTGAAATGGGGCAATTTTTGACGAAGATATGGTCATTTATTTCAAGGTTGACCCTATTTAATGCTTTCCTTATATTTTCTATTTATCGAAGAATATCCCTTAATATCTTTCTTAGATGAGTCGGCAATCAAATTATTTTAATGCAGTTTTGTTCCAAAGATCGAGTAAATTCTAAAAACACTTTTATAATTGAAATGGGGCAATTTTAGACGAAGATATGGCTATTTATTTCAAGGTTGACCCTATTTAATGTTTGGCTTATATTTTCTATTAATCGAAGAATATCCCTTAATATCTTTCTTAGATGAGTCGGCAGTCCAATTATTTTAGTGCAGTTTTGTTTCAAAGATTGAGTGAATTCTAAAAACACCTTTATAATTGAAATGGGGCAATTTTTTGACGAAGATATGGTCATTTATTTCAAGGTTGACCCTATTTAATGCTTTCCTTATATTTTCTATTTATCGAAGAATATCCCTTAATATCTTTCTTAGATGAGTAGGAAGTCAAATTATTTTAATGCAGTTTTGTTCCAAAGATCGAGTGAATTCTAAAAACACCTTTATAATTGAAATGGGGCAATTTTTGACGAAGATATGGCCATTTATTTCAAGGTTGACCCTATTTAATGCTTTCCATATATTTTCTGTTGATCAAAGAATATCCCTTAATATCTTTCTTAGATGAGTCGAAAGTCAAATTATTTTACTGCAGTTTTGTTCCAAAGATCGAGTAAATTCTAAAAACACCTTTATAATTGAAATGGGGCAATTTTTGACGAAGATATGGCCATTTATTTCAAGGTAGACCCTATTTAATGCTTTCCATATATTTTCTATTTATCGAAGAATATCCCTTAATATCTTTCTTAGATGAGTAGGAAGTCAAATTATTTTAATGCAGTTTTGTTCCAAAGATCGAGTGAATTCTAAAAACACCTTTATAATTGAAATGGAGCAATTTTTGACGAAGATATGGCAATTTATTTCAAGGTTGACCCTATTTAATGCTTTCCATATATTTTCTGTTGATCAAAGAATATCCCTTAATATCTTTCTTAGATGAGTCGGACGTCAAATTATTTTAATGCAGTTTTGTTCCAAAGATCAAGTGAATTCTAAAAACACCTTTATAATTGAAATGGGGCAATTTTAGACGAAGATATGGCCATTTATTTCAAGGTAGACCCTATTTAATGCTTTCCATATATTTTCTATTTATCGAAGAATATCCCTTAATATCTTTCTTAGATGAGTCGGAAGTCAAATTATTTTAATGCAGTTTTGTTCCAAAAATCGAGTAAATTCTAAAAACACCTTTATAATTGAAATGTTGCAATTTTAGACGAAGGTATGGCCATTTATTTCAAGGTTGACCCTATTTAATGTTTGGCTTATATTTTCTATTAATCGAAGAATATCCCTTAATATCTTTCTTAGATGAGTCGGAAGTCAAATTATTTTAATGCAGTTTTGTTCGGAAGATCGAGTGAATTCTAAAAACACCTTTATAATTGAAATGGGGCAATTTTAGACGAAGATATGGCCATTTATTTCAAGGTTGACCCTATTTACTGCTTTCCTTATATTTTCTATTTATCGAAGAATATCCCTTAATATCTTTCTTAGATGAGTCGGAAGTCAAATTATTTTAATGCAGTTTTGTTCCAAAGATCAAGTGAATTCTAAAAACACCTTTATAATTGAAATGGGGCAATTTTAGACGAAGATATGGCCATTTATTTCAAGGTTGACCCTATTTAATGTTTGGCTTATATTTTCTATTAATCGAAGAATATCCCTTAATATCTTTCTTAGATGAGTCGGCAGTCAAATTATTTTAATGCAGTTTTGTTCCAAAGATCAAGTGAATTCTAAAAACACCTTTATAATTGAAATGGGGCAATTTTTGACGAAGATATGGCCATTTATTTCAAGGTAGACCCTATTTAATGCTTTCCATATATTTTCTGTTGATCAAAGAATATCCCTTAATATCTTTCTTAGATGAGTCGGAAGTCAAATTATTTTAATGCAGTTTTGTTCCAAAGATCGAGCCAATTCTAAAAACACCTTTATGGTCGAAATGGAGCAATTTTAGACGAAGATATGGCCATTTATTTCAAGGTTGACCCTATTTAATGTTTGGCTTATATTTTCTATTAATCGAAGAATATCCCTTAATATATTTCTTAGATGAGTCGGAAGTCAAATTATTTTAATGCAGTTTTGTTCCAAAGATCAAGTGAATTCTAAAAACACCTCTATAATTGAAATGGGGCAATTTTTGACGAAGATATGGCCATTTATTTCAAGGTAGACCCTATTTAATGCTTTCCATATATTTTCTATTTATCGAAGAATATCCCTTAATATCTTTCTTAGATAAGTCGGAAGTCAAATTATTTTAATGCAGTTTTGTTCCAAAGATCAAGTGAATTCTAAAAACACCTTTATAATTGAAATGGGGAAATTTTTGACGAAGATATGGCCATTTATTTCAAGGTAGACACTATTTAATGCTTTCCATATATTTTCTGTTGATCACAGAATATCCCTTAATATCTTTCTTAGATGAGTCGAAAGTCAAATCATTTTAATGCAGTTTTGTTCCAAAGATCAAGTGAATTCTAAAAACACCTTTATAATTGAAATGGGGCAATTTTTGACGAAGATATGGCCATTTATTTCAAGGTAGACCCTATTTAATGCTTTCCATATATTTTCTATTTATCGAAGAATATCCCTTAATATCTTTCTTAGATGAGTCGGCAGTCAAATTATTTTAGTGCAGTTTTGTTCCAAAGATTGAGTGAATTCTAAAAACACCTTTATAATTGAAATGGGGCAATTTTTGACGAAGATATGGTCATTTATTTCAAGGTTGACCCTATTTAATGCTTTCCATATATTTTCTGTTAATCACAGAATATCCCTTAATATCTTTCTTAGATGAGTCGGAAGTCAAATTATTTTAATGCAGTTTTGCTTCGAAGATCGAGTGAATTCTAAAAACACCTTTATAATTGAAATGGGGCAATTTTTGACGAAGATATGGCCATTTATTTCAAGGTAGACCCTATTTAATGTTTGGCTTATATTTTCTATTAATCGAAGAGTATCTCTTAATATCTTTCTTAGATGAGTCGGAAGTCAAATTATTTTAATGCAGTTTTGTTCCAAAGATCGAGTGAATTCTAAAAACACCTTTATAATTGAAATGGGGCAATTTTAGACGAAGATATGGCCATTTATTTCAAGGTTGACCCTATTTACTGCTTTCCTTATATTTTCTATTTATCGAAGAATATCCCTTAATATCTTTCTTAGATGAGTCGGAAAACAAATTATTTTAATGCAGTTTTGTTCCAAAGATCAAGTGAATTCTAAAAACACCTTTATAATTGAAACGGGGCAATTTTAGACGAAGATATGGCCATTTATTTCAAGGTTGACCCTATTTAATGTTTGGCTTATATTTTCTATTAATCGAAGAATATCCCTTAATATCTTTCTTAGATGAGTCAGAAGTCAAATTATTTTAATGCAGTTTTGTTTCAAAGATCAAGTGAATTCTAAAAACACCTTTACAATTGAAATGGGGCAATTTTAGACGAAGATATGGCCATTTATTTCAGGGTAAACCCTATTTAATGCTTTCCATATATTTTCTGTTGATCAAAAAATATCCCTTAATATCTTTCTTAGATGAGTCGGAAGTCAAATTATTTTAATGCAGTTTTGTTCCAAAGATCGAGTGAATCCTAAAAACACCTTTATAATTGAAATGGGGCAATTTTTGACGAAGATATGGCCATTTATTTCAAGGTTGACCCTATTTAATGCTTTCCATATATTTTCTATTTATCGAAGAATATCCCTTAATATATTTTTTAGATGAGTCGGAAGTCAAATTATTTTAATGCAGTTTTGTTCCAAAGATCAAGTGAATTCTAAAAACACCTTTATAATTGAAATGGGGCAATTTTTGACGAAGATATGGCCATTTATTTCAAGGTAGACCCTATTTAATGCTTTCCATATATTTTCTATTTATCGAAGAATATCCCTTAACATCTTTCTTAGATGAGTCGGAAGTCAAATTATTTTAATGCAGTTTTGTTCCAAAGATCAAGTGAATTCTAAAAACACCTTTATAATTGAAATGGGGAAATTTTTGACGAAGATATGGCCATTTATTTCAAGGTAGACACTATTTAATGCTTTCCATATATTTTCTGTTGATCACAGAATATCCCTTAATATCTTTCTTAGATGAGTCGGAAGTCAAATTATTTTAATGCAGTTTTGTTCCAGAGATCAAGTGAATTCTAAAAACACCTTTATAATTGAAATGGGGCAATTTTAGACGAAGATATGGCCATTTATTTCAAGGTAGACCCTATTTAATGCTTTCCATATATTTTCTATTTATCGAAGAATATCCCTTAATATCTTTCTTAGATGGGTCGGAAGTCAAATTATTTTAATGCAGTTTTGTTTCAAAAATCGAGTGAATTCTAAAAACACCTTTATAATTGAAATGGGGCAATTTTAGACGAAGATATGGCCATTTATTTCAAGGTTGACCCTATTTAATGTTTGGCTTATATTTTCTATTAATCGAAGAATATCCCTTAATATCTTTCTTAGATGAGTCGGAAGTCAAATTATTTTAATGTAGTTTTGTTCCAAAGATCGAGTGAATTCTAAAAACACCTTTATAATTGAAATGGGGCAATTTTAGACGAAGATATGGCCATTTATTTCAAGGTTGACCCTATTTACTGCTTTCCTTATATTTTCTATTTATCGAAGAATATCCCTTAATATCTTTCTTAGATAAGTCGAAAAACAAATTATTTTAATGCAGTTTTGTTCCAAAGATCAAGTGAATTCTAAAAACACCTTTATAATAGAAACGGGGCAATTTTAGACGAAGATATGGCCATTTATTTCAAGGTTGACCCTACTTAATGCTTTCCTTATATTTTCTATTTATCGAAGAATATCCCTTAATATCTTTCTTAGATGAGTCGGAAGTCAAATTATTTTAATGCAGTTTTAATCCAAAGATCGAGTGAATTCTAAAAGCGTCTTTATAATTAAAATAGGGCAATTTTTGACGAAGATATGGCCATTTATTTCAAGGTTGACCCTATATAATGCTTTCCATATATTTTCTATTTATCGAAGAATATCCCTTAATATATTTCTTAGATGAGTCGGCAATCAAATTATTTTAATGCAGTTTTGTTTCAAGGATCGAGTGAATTCTAAAAACACCTTTATAATTGAAATGGGGCAATTTTAGACGAAGATATGGCCATTTATTTCAAGGTTGACCCTATTTAATGTTTGGCTTATATTTTCTATTAATCGAAGAATATCCCTTAATATCTTTCTTAGATGAAACAGAAGTCAAATTATTTTAATGCAGTTTTAATCCAAAAATCGAGTGAATTCTAAAAACACCTTTATAATTGAAATGGGGCAATTTTAGACGAAGATATGGCCATTTATTTCAAGGTTGACCCTATTTAATGTTTGGCTTATATTTTCTATTAATCGAAGAATATCCCTTAATATCTTTCTTAGATGAGTCAAAAGTCAAATTATTTTAATGCAGTTTTGTTCCAAAGATCAAGTGAATTCTAAAAACACCTTTATAATTGAAATGGGGCAATTTTAGACGAAGATATGGCCATTTATTTCAAGGTTGACCCTATTTAATGTTTGGCTTATATTTTCTATTAATCGAAGAATATCCCTTAATATCTTTCTTAGATGAGTCAGAAGTCAAATTATTTTAATGCAGTTTTGTTCCAAAGATCGAGTGAATTCTAAAAGCGTCTTTATAATTAAAATAGGGCAATTTTTGACGAAGATATGGCCATTTATTTCAAGGTTGACCCTATATAATGCTTTCCATATATTTTCTATTTATCGAAGAATATCCCTTAATATATTTCTTAGATGAGTCGGAAGTCAAATTATTTTAATGCAGTTTTAATCCAAAAATCGAGTGAATTCTAAAAACACCTTTATAATTGAAATGGGGCAATTTTAGACGAAGATATGGCCATTTATTTCAAGGTAGACCCTATTTAATGTTTGGCTTATATTTTCTATTAATCGAAGAATATCCCTTAATATCTTTCTTAGATGAGTCGGAAGTCAAATTATTTTAATGCAGTTTTGTTCCAAAGATCAAGTGAATTCTAAAAACACCTTTATAATTGAAATGGGGCAATTTTAGACGAAGATATGGCCATTTATTTCAAGGTTGACCCTACTTAATGCTTTCCTTATATTTTCTATTTATCGAAGAATATCCCTTAATATCTTTCTTAGATGAGTCGGAAGTCAAATTATTTTAATGCAGTTTTAATCCAAGGATCGAGTGAATTCTAAAAGCGTCTTTATAATTAAAATAGGGCAATTTTTGACGAAGATATGGCCATTTATTTCAAGGTAGACCCTATATAATGCTTTCCATATATTTTCTATTTATCGAAGAATATCCCTTAATATATTTCTTAGATGAGTCGGCAATCAAATTATTTTAATGCAGTTTTGTTTCAAGGATCGAGTGAATTCTAAAAACACTTTTATTATTGAAATGGGGCAATTTTAGACGAAGATATGGCTATTTATTTCAAGGTTGACCCTATTTAATGTTTGGCTTATATTTTCTATTAATCGAAGAATATCCCTTAATATCTTTCTTAGATGAGTCGGCAGTCAAAATATTTTAGTGCAGTTTTGTTCCAAAGACTGAGTGAATTCTAAAAACACCTTTATAATTGAAATGGGGCAATTTTTGACGAAGATATGGTCATTTATTTCAAGGTTGACCCTATTTAATGCTTTCCTTATATTTTCTATTTATCGAAGAATATCCCTTAATATCTTTCTTAGATGAGTGGGAAGTCAAATTATTTTAATGCAGTTTTGTTCCAAAGATCGAGTGAATTCTAAAAACACCTTTATAATTGAAATGGGGCAATTTTTGACGAAGATATGGCCATTTATTTCAAGGTTGACCCTATTTAATGCTTTCCATATATTTTCTGTTGATCAAAGAATATCCCTTAATATCTTTCTTAGATGAGTCGGAAGTCAAATTATTTTAATGCAGTTTTGTTCCAAAGATCAAGTGAATTCTAAAAACACCTTTATAATTGAAATGGGGCAATTTTTGACGAAGATATGGCCATTTATTTCAAGGTAGACCCTATTTAATGCTTTCCATATATTTTCTATTTATCGAAGAATATCCCTTAATATCTTTCTTAGATGAGTCGGAAGTCAAATTATTTTAATGCAGTTTTGTTCCAAAGATCGAGCGAATTCTAAAAACACCTTTATAATTGAAATGGGGAAATTTTGACGAAGATATGGCCATTTATTTCAAGGTAGACCCTATTTAATGCTTTCCATATATTTTCTGTTGATCAAAGAATATCCCTTAATATCTTTCTTAAATGAGTCGAAAGTCAAATTATTTTAATGCAGTTTTGTTCCAAAAATCGAGTGAATTCTAAAAACTCCTTTATAATTGAAATGGGGCAATTTTAGACGCAGATATGGCCATTTATTTCAAGGTAGACCCTATTTAATGCTTTCCATATATTTTCTGTTGATCAAAGAATATCCCTTAATATCTTTCTTAGATGAGTCGGAAGTCAAATTATTTTAATGCAGTTTTGTTCCAAAGATCAAGTGAATTCTAAAAACACCTTTATAATTGAAATGGGGCAATTTTTGACGAAGATATGGCCATTTATTTCAAGGTTGACCCTATTTAATGTTTGGCTTATATTTTCTATTAATCGAAGAATATCCCTTAATATCTTTCTTAGATGAGTCAGAAGTCAAATTATTTTAATGCAGTTTTGTTCCAAAGATCAAGTGAATTCTAAAAACACCTTTATAATTGAAATGGGGCAATTTTAGACGAAGATATGGCCATTTATTTCAAGGTTGACCCTATTTAATGTTTGGCTTATATTTTCTATTAATCGAAGAATATCCCTTAATATCTTTCTTAGATGAGTCAGAAGTCAAATTATTTTAATGCAGTTTTGTTCCAAAGATCAAGTGAATTCTAAAAACACCTTTATAATTGAAATGGGGCAATTTTAGACGAAGATATGGCCATTTATTTCAAGGTTGACCCTATTTAATGTTTGGCTTATATTTTCTATTAATCGAAGAATATCCCTTAATATCTTTCTTAGATGAGTCAGAAGTCAAATTATTTTAATGCAGTTTTGTTCCAAAGATCAAGTGAATTCTAAAAACACCTTTATAATTGAAATGGGGCAATTTTAGACGAAGATATGGCCATTTATTTCAAGGTTGACCCTACTTAATGCTTTCCTTATATTTTCTATTTATCGAAGAATATCCCTTAATATCTTTCTTAGATGAGTCGGAAGTCAAATTATTTTAATGCAGTTTTAATCCAAAATCGAGTAAATTCTAAAATCACCATTATAATTGAAATGGGGCAATTTTTAGACGAAGATATGGCCATTTATTTCAAGGTAGACCCTATTTAATGTTTGGCTTATATTTTCTATTAATCGAAGAATATCCCTTAATATCTTTCTTAGATGAGTCAGAAGTCAAATTATTTTAATGCAGTTTTGTTCCAAAGATCAAGTGAATTCTAAAAACACCTTTATAATTGAAATGGGGCAATTTTAGACGAAGATATGGCCATTTATTTCAAGGTTGACCCTACTTAATGCTTTCCTTATATTTTCTATTTATCGAAGAATATCCCTTAATATCTTTCTTAGATGAGTCGGAAGTCAAATTATTTTAATGCAGTTTTGTTCCAAAGATCGAGCGAATTCTAAAAACACCTTTATAATTGAAATGGGGCAATTTTTGACGAAGATATGGCCATTTATTTCAAGGTAGACACTATTTAATGCTTTCCATATATTTTCTGTTGATCACAGAATATCCCTTAATATCTTTCTTAGATGAGTCGGAAGTCAAATTATTTTAATGCAGTTTTGTTCCAGAGATCAAGTGAATTCTAAAAACACCTTTATAATTGAAATGGGGCAATTTTAGACGAAGATATGGCCATTTATTTCAAGGTAGACCCTATTTAATGCTTTCCATATATTTTCTATTTATCGAAGAATATCCCTTAATATCTTTCTTAGATGGGTCGGAAGTCAAATTATTTTAATGCAGTTTTGTTTCAAAAATCGAGTGAATTCTAAAAACACCTTTATAATTGAAATGGGGCAATTTTAGACGAAGATATGGCCATTTATTTCAAGGTTGACCCTATTTAATGTTTGGCTTATATTTTCTATTAATCGAAGAATATCCCTTAATATCTTTCTTAGATGAGTCGGAAGTCAAATTATTTTAATGTAGTTTTGTTCCAAAGATCGAGTGAATTCTAAAAACACCTTTATAATTGAAATGGGGCAATTTTAGACGAAGATATGGCCATTTATTTCAAGGTTGACCCTATTTACTGCTTTCCTTATATTTTCTATTTATCGAAGAATATCCCTTAATATCTTTCTTAGATAAGTCGAAAAACAAATTATTTTAATGCAGTTTTGTTCCAAAGATCAAGTGAATTCTAAAAACACCTTTATAATTGAAACGGGGCAATTTTAGACGAAGATATGGCCATTTATTTCAAGGTTGACCCTACTTAATGCTTTCCTTATATTTTCTATTTATCGAAGAATATCCCTTAATATCTTTCTTAGATGAGTCGGAAGTCAAATTATTTTAATGCAGTTTTAATCCAAAGATCGAGTGAATTCTAAAAGCGTCTTTATAATTAAAATAGGGCAATTTTTGACGAAGATATGGCCATTTATTTCAAGGTTGACCCTATATAATGCTTTCCATATATTTTCTATTTATCGAAGAATATCCCTTAATATATTTCTTAGATGAGTCGGCAATCAAAATATTTTAATGCAGTTTTGTTTCAAGGATCGAGTGAATTCTAAAAACACCTTTATAATTGAAATGGGGCAATTTTAGACGAAGATATGGCCATTTATTTCAAGGTTGACCCTATTTAATGTTTGGCTTATATTTTCTATTAATCGAAGAATATCCCTTAATATCTTTCTTAGATGAGTCAGAAGTCAAATTATTTTAATGCAGTTTCCACTCCAAAAATCGAGTGAATTCTAAAAACACCTTTATAATTGAAATGGGGCAATTTTAGACGAAGATATGGCCATTTATTTCAAGGTAGACCCTATTTAATGTTTGGCTTATATTTTCTATTAATCGAAGAATATCCCTTAATATCTTTCTTAGATGAGTCAAAAGTCAAATTATTTTAATGCAGTTTTTGTTCCAAAGATCAAGTGAATTCTAAAAACACCTTTATAATTGAAATGGGGCAATTTTAGACGAAGATATGGCCATTTATTTCAAGGTTGACCCTATTTAATGTTTGGCTTATATTTTCTATTAATCGAAGAATATCCCTTAATATCTTTCTTAGGTGAGTCAGAAGTCAAATTATTTTAATGCAGTTTTGTTCCAAAGATCAAGTGAATTCTAAAAACACCTTTATAATTGAAATGGGGCAATTTTAGACGAAGATATGGCCATTTATTTCAAGGTTGACCCTACTTAATGCTTTCCTTATATTTTCTATTTATCGAAGAATATCCCTTAATATCTTTCTTAGATGAGTCGGAAGTCAAATTATTTTAATGCAGTTTTAATCCAAAGATCGAGTGAATTCTAAAAGCGTCTTTATAATTGAAATGGGGCAATTTTAGACGAAGATATGGCCATTTATTTCAAGGTAGACCCTATTTAATGTTTGGCTTATATTTTCTATTAATCGAAGAATATCCCTTAATATCTTTCTTAGATGAGTCGGAAGTCAAATTATTTTAATGCAGTTTTGTTCCAAAGATCAAGTGAATTCTAAAAACACCTTTATAATTGAAATGGGGCAATTTTAGACGAAGATATGGCCATTTATTTCAAGGTTGACCCTACTTAATGCTTTCCCTTATATTTTCTATTTATCGAAGAATATCCCTTAATATCTTTCTTAGATGAGTCGGAAGTCAAATTATTTTAATGCAGTTTTAATCCAAAGATCGAGTGAATTCTAAAAGCGTCTTTATAATTAAAATAGGGCAATTTTTGACGAAGATATGGCCATTTATTTCAAGGTAGACCCTATATAATGCTTTCCATATATTTTCTATTTATCGAAGAATATCCCTTAATATATTTCTTAGATGAGTCGGCAATCAAATTATTTTAATGCAGTTTTGTTTCAAGGATCGAGTGAATTCTAAAAACACTTTTATTATTGAAATGGGGCAATTTTAGACGAAGATATGGCTATTTATTTCAAGGTTGACCCTATTTAATGTTTGGCTTATATTTTCTATTAATCGAAGAATATCCCTTAATATCTTTCTTAGATGAGTCGGCAGTCAAAATATTTTAGTGCAGTTTTGTTCCAAAGACTGAGTGAATTCTAAAAACACCTTTATAATTGAAATGGGACAATTTTTGACGAAGATATGGTCATTTATTTCAAGGTTGACCCTATTTAATGCTTTCCTTATATTTTCTATTTATCGAAGAATATCCCTTAATATCTTTCTTAGATGAGTGGGAAGTCAAATTATTTTAATGCAGTTTTGTTCCAAAGATCGAGTGAATTCTAAAAACACCTTTTATAATTGAAATGGGGCAATTTTTGACGAAGATATGGCCATTTATTTCAAGGTTGACCCTATTTAATGCTTTCCATATATTTTCTGTTGATCAAAGAATATCCCTTAATATCTTTCTTAGATGAGTCGGAAGTCAAATTATTTTAATGCAGTTTTGTTCCAAAGATCGAGTGAATTCTAAAAACACCTTTATAATTGAAATGGGGCAATTTTTGACGAAGATATGGCCATTTATTTCAAGGTAGACCCTATTTAATGCTTTCCATATATTTTCTATTTATCGAAGAATATCCCTTAATATCTTTCTTAGATGAGTCGAAAGTCAAATTATTTTAATGCAGTTTTGATCCAAAGATCGAGTGAATTCTAAAAACACCTTTATAATTGAAATGGGGCAATTTTTGACGAAGATATGGCCATTTATTTCAAGGTAGACCCTATTTAATGCTTTCCATATATTTTCTGTTGATCAAAGAATATCCCTTAATATCTTTCTTAAATGAGTCGGAAGTCAAATTATTTTAATGCAGTTTTGTTCCAAAAATCGAGTGAATTCTAAAAACTCCTTTATAATTTAAA
>NW_025062546.1:0-65403 GCF_018153295.1 Drosophila grimshawi | reverse complement strand
TTCGATAAATAGAAAATATATGGAAAGCATTAAATAGGGTCTACCTTGAAATAAATGGCCATATCTTCGTCTAAAATTGCCCCATTTCAATTATAAAGGTGTTTTTAGAATTCACTTGATCTTTGGAACAAAACTGCATTAAAATAATTTGACTTCCGACTCATCTAAGACAGATATTAAGGGATATTCTTCGATAAATAGAAAATATATGGAAAGCATTAAATAGGGTCTACCTTGAAATAAATGGCCATATCTTCGTCAAAAATTGCCCCATTTCAATTATAAAGGTGTTTTTAGAATTCACTCCGATCTTTGGAACAAAACTGCATTAAAATAATTTGACTTCCGACTCATCTAAGAAAGATATTAAGGGATATTCGATAAATAGAAAATATATTGAAAGCATTAAATAGGGTCTACCTTGAAATAAATGGTTATATCTTCGTCAAAAATTGCCCCATTTCAATTATAAAGGTGTTTTTAGAATTCGCTCGATCCTTGGAACAAAACTGCATTAAAATAATTTGACTTCCGACTCATCTAAGAAAGATATTAAGGGATATTCTTCGATAAATAGAAAATATATGGAAAGCATTAAATAGGGTCTACCTTGAAATAAATGGCCATATCTTCGTCAAAAATTGCCCAATTTCAATTATAAAGGTGTTTTTAGAATTCGCTTGATCTTTGTAACAAAACTGCATTAAAATAATTTGACTTCCGACTCATCTAAGAAAGATATTAAGGGATATTCTTCGATAAATAGAAAATATATGGAAAGCATTAAATAGGGTCTACCTTGAAATAAATGGCCATATCTTCGTCAAAAATTGCCCCATTTCAATTATAAAGGTGTTTTTAGAATTCACTCGATCTTTGGAACAAAACTGCATTAAAATAATTTGACTTCCGACTCATCTAAGAAAGATATTAAGGGATATTCTTCGATAAATAGAAAATATATGGAAAGCATTAAATAGGGTCTACCTTGAAATAAATAGCCATATCTTCGTCAAAAATTGCCCCATTTCAATTATAAAGGTGTTTTTAGAATTCGCTCGATCTTTGGAACAAAACTGCATTAATTTAATTTGACTTCCGACTCATCTAAGAAAGATATTAAGGGATATTCTTCGATAAATAGAAAATATATGGAAAGCATTAAATAGGGTCTACCTTGAAATAAATGGCCATATCTTCGTCAAAAATTGCCCCACTTCAATTATAAAGGTGTTTTTAGAATTCGCTTAATCTTTGAAACAAAACTGCATTAAAATAATTTGACTTCCGACACATCTAAGACAGATATTAAGGGATATTCTTCGATAAATAGAAAATATATGGAAAGCATTAAATAGGGTCTACCTTGAAATAAATGGCCATATCTTCGTCAAAAATTGCCCCATTTCAATTATAAAGGTGTTTTTAGAATTCACTCGATCTTTGGAAGAAAACTGTATTAAAATAATTTGACTTCCGACTCATCTAAGAAAGATATTAAGGGATATTCGATAAATAGAAAATATATGGAAAGCATTAAATAGGGTCTACCTTGAAATAAATGGCCATATCTTCGTCAAAAATTGCCCCATTTCAATTATAAAGGTGTTTTTAGAATTCGCTCGATCCTTGGAACAAAACTGCATTAAAATAATTTGACTTCCGACTCATCTAAGAAAGATATTAAGGGGTATTCTTCGATAAATAGAAAATATATGGAAAGCATTAAATAGGGTCTACCTTGAAATAAATGGCCATATCTTCGTCAAAAATTGCCCCATTTCAATTATAAAGGTGTTTTTAGAATTCACTCGATCTTTGGAACAAAACTGCATTAAAATAATTTGACTTCCGACTCATCTAAGAAAGATATTAAGGGATATTCTTCGATAAATAGAAAATATATGGAAAGCATTAAATAGGGTCTACCTTGAAATAAATGGCCATATCTTCGTCAAAAATTGCCCCATTTCAATTATAAAGGTGTTTTTAGAATTCGCTCGATCTTTGAAACAAAACTGCATTAAAATAATTTGACTTCCGACTCATCTAAGAAAGATATTAAGGGATATTCTTCGATAAATAGAAAATATATGGAAAGCATTAAATAGGGTCTACCTTGGAAATAAATGGCCATATCTTCGTCAAAAATTACCCCAATTTAATTATAAAGGTGTGTTTAGAATTCGCTTAATCTTTGAAACAAAACTGCATTAAAATAATTTGACTTCCGACTCATCTAAGAAAGATATTAAGGGATATTCTTCGATAAATAGAAAATATATGGAAAGCGTTAAATAGGGTCTACCTTGAAATAAATGGCCATATCTTCGTCAAAAATTGTCCCATTTCAATTATAAAGGTGTTTTTAGAATTCACTCGATCTTTGGAACAAAACTGCATTAAAATAATTTGACTTCCGACTCACCTAAGAAAGATATTAAGGGAAATTCGATAAATAGAAAATATATGGAAATCATTAAATAGGGTCTACCTTGAAATAAATGGCCATATCTTCGTCAAAAATTGCCCCACTTCAATTATAAAGGTGTTTTTAGAATTCGCTTAATCTTTGAAACAAAACTGCATTAAAATAATTTGACTTCCGACTCATCTAAGAAAGATATTAAGGGATATTCTTCGATAAATAGAAAATATATGGAAAGCATTAAATAGGGTCTACCTTGAAATAAATGGCCATATCTTCATCTAAAATTGCCCAATTTCAATTATAAAGGTGTTTTTAGAATTCACTCAATCTTTGGAACAAAACTGCATTAAAATAATTTGACTTCCGACTCATCTAAGAAAGATATTAAGGGATATTCGATAAATAGAAAATATATGGAAAGCATTAAATAGGGTCTACCTTGAAATAAATGGCCATATCTTCGTCAAAAATTGTCCCATTTCAATTATAAAGGTGTTTTTAGAATTCACTCGATCTTTGGAACAAAACTGCATTAAATTAATTTGACTTCCGACTCACCTAAGAAAGATATTAAGGGAAATTCGATAAATAGAAAATATATGGAAAGCATTAAATAGGGTCTACCTTGAAATAAATGGCCATATCTTCGTCAAAAATTGCCCCATTTCAATTATAAAGGTGTTTTTAGAATTCACTCGATCTTTGGAACAAAACTGCATTAAAATAATTTGACTTCCGACTCATCTAAGAAAGATATTAAGGGATATTCTTCGATAAATAGAAAATATATGGAAAGCATTAAATAGGGTCTACCTTGAAATAAATAGCCATATCTTCGTCAAAAATTGCCCCATTTCAATTATAAAGGTGTTTTTAGAATTCGCTCGATCTTTGGAACAAAACTGCATTAAAATAATTTGACTTCCGACTCATCTAAGAAAGATATTAAGGGATATTCTTCGATAAATAGAAAATATATGGAAAGCATTAAATAGGGTCTACCTTGAAATAAATGGCCATATCTTCGTCAAAAATTGCCCCACTTCAATTATAAAGGTGTTTTTAGAATTCGCTTAATCTTTGAAACAAAACTGCATTAAAATAATTTGACTTCCGACTCATCTAAGACAGATATTAAGGGATATTCTTCGATAAATAGAAAATATATGGAAAGCATTAAATAGGGTCTACCTTGAAATAAATGGCCATATCTTCGTCAAAAATTGCCCCATTTCAATTATAAAGGTGTTTTTAGAATTCACTTAATCTTTGGAAGAAAACTGCATTAAAATAATTTGACTTCCGACTCATCTAAGAAAGATATTAAGGGATATTCTTCGATAAATAGAAAATATATGGAAAGCATTAAATAGGGTCTACCTTGAAATAAATGGCCATATCTTCGTCAAAAATTGCCCCATTTCAATTATAAAGGTGTTTTTAGAATTCGCTCGATCTTTGGAACAAAACTGCATTAAAATAATTTGACTTCCGACTCATCTAAGAAAGATATTAAGGGATATTCTTCGATAAATAGAAAATATATGGAAAGCATTAAATAGGGTCTACCTTGAAATAAATGGCCATATCTTCGTCAAAAATTGCCCCATTTCAATTATAAAGGTGTTTTTAGAATTCACTCGATCTTTGGAACAAAACTGCATTAAAATAATTTGACTTCCGACTCATCTAAGAAAGATATTAAGGGATATTCTTCGATAAATAGAAAATATATGGAAAGCATTAAATAGGGTCTACCTTGAAATAAATGGCCATATCTTCGTCAAAAATTGCCCCATTTCAATTATAAAGGTGTTTTTAGAATTCGCTCGATCCTTGGAACAAAACTGCATTAAAATAATTTGACTTCCGACTCATCTAAGAAAGATATTAAGGGATATTCTTCGATAAATAGAAAATATATGGAAAGCATTAAATAGGGTCTACCTTGAAATAAATGGCCATATCTTCGTCAAAAATTGCCCCATTTCAATTATAAAGGTGTTTTTAGAATTCACTCGATCTTTGGAACAAAACTGCATTAAAATAATTTGACTTCCGACTCATCTAAGAAAGATATTAAGGGATATTCTTCGATAAATAGAAAATATATGGAAAGCATTAAATAGGGTCTACCTTGAAATAAATGGCCATATCTTCGTCAAAAATTGCCCCATTTCAATTATAAAGGTGTTTTTAGAATTCGCTCGATCTTTGAAACAAAACTGCATTAAAATAATTTGACTTCCGACTCATCTAAGAAAGATATTAAGGGATATTCTTCGATAAATAGAAAATATATGGAAAGCATTAAATAGGGTCTACCTTGAAATAAATGGCCATATCTTCGTCAAAAATTACCCCAATTTCAATTATAAAGGTGTTTTTAGAATTCGCTTAATCTTTGAAACAAAACTGCATTAAAATAATTTGACTTCCGACTCATCTAAGACAGATATTATGGGATATTCTTCGATAAATAGAAAATATATGGAAAGCATTAAATAGGGTCTACCTTGAAATAAATGGCCATATCTTCGTCAAAAATTGTCCCATTTCAATTATAAAGGTGTTTTTAGAATTCACTCGATCTTTGGAACAAAACTGCATTAAAATAATTTGACTTCCGACTCACCTAAGAAAGATATTAAGGGAAATTCTTCGATAAATAGAAAATATATGGAAAGCATTAAATAGGGTCTACCTTGAAATAAATGGCCATATCTTTGTCAAAAATTGCCCCATTTCAATTATAAAGGTGTTTTTAGAATTCGCTCAATCTTTGAAACAAAACTGCATTAAAATAATTTGACTTCCGACTCATCTAAGAAAGATATTAAGGGATATTCTTCGATAAATAGAAAATATATGGAAAGCATTAAATAGGGTCTACCTTGAAATAAATGGCCATATCTTCATCTAAAATTGCCCAATTTCAATTATAAAGGTGTTTTTAGAATTCACTCAATCTTTGGAACAAAACTGCATTAAAATAATTTGACTTCCGACTCATCTAAGAAAGATATTAAGGGATATTCTTCGATAAATAGAAAATATATGGAAAGCATTAAATAGGGTCTACCTTGAAATAAATGGCCATATCTTCGTCAAAAATTGCCCCATTTCAATTATAAAGGTGTTTTTAGAATTCGCTCGATCCTTGGAACAAAACTGCATTAAAATAATTTGACTTCCGACTCGTCTAAGAAAGATATTAAGGGATATTCTTCGATAAATAGAAAATATATTGAAAGCATTAAATAGGGTCTACCTTGAAATAAATGGCCATATCTTCATCTAAAATTGCCCAATTTCAATTATAAAGGTGTTTTTAGAATTCGCTTGATCTTTGGAACAAAACTGCATTAAAATAATTTGACTTCCGACTCATCTAAGAAAGATATTAAGGGATATTCTTCGATAAATAGAAAATATATGGAAAGCATTAAATAGGGTCTACCTTGAAATAAATGGCCATATCTTCGTCAAAAATTGCCCCATTTCAATTATAAAGGTGTTTTTAGAATTCGCTCGATCTTTGGAACAAAACTGCATTAAAATAATTTGACTTCCGACTCATCTAAGAAAGATATTAAGGGATATTCTTCGATAAATAGAAAATATATGGAAAGCATTAAATAGGGTCTACCTTGAAATAAATGGCCATATCTTCGTCAAAAATTGCCCCACTTCAATTATAAAGGTGTTTTTAGAATTCGCTTAATCTTTGAAACAAAACTGCATTAAAATAATTTGACTTCCGACTCATCTAAGACAGATATTAAGGGATATTCTTCGATAAATAGAAAATATATGGAAAGCATTAAATAGGGTCTACCTTGAAATAAATGGCCATATCTTCGTCAAAAATTGCCCCATTTCAATTATAAAGGTGTTTTTAGAATTCACTCGATCTTTGGAAGAAAACTGCATTAAAATAATTTGACTTCCGACTCACCTAAGAAAGATATTAAGGGATATTCTTGATAAATAGAAAATATATGGAAAGCATTAAATAGGGTCTACCTTGAAATAAATGGCCATATCTTCGTCAAAAATTGCCCCACTTCAATTATAAAGGTGTTTTTAGAATTCGCTTAATCTTTGAAACAAAACTGCATTAAAATAATTTGACTTCCGACTCATCTAAAATAGATATTAAGGGATATTCTTCGATAAATAGAAAATATATGGAAAGCATTAAATAGGGTCAACCTTGAAATAAATGGCCATATCTTCGTCAAAAATTGCCCCATTTCAATTATAAAGGTGTTTTTAGAATTCACTCGATCTTTGGAACAAAACTGCATTAAAATAATTTGACTTCCGACTCATCTAAGAAAGATATTAAGGGATATTCTTCGATAAATAGAAAATATATGGAAAGCATTAAATAGGGTCTACCTTGAAATAAATGGCCATATCTTCGTCAAAAATTGCCCCATTTCAATTATAAAGGTGTTTTTAGAATTCACTCGATCTTTGGAACAAAACTGCATTAAAATAATTTGACTTCCGACTCATCTAAGAAAGATATTAAGGGATATTCGATAAATAGAAAATATATTGAAAGCATTAAATAGGGTCTACCTTGAAATAAATGGCCATATCTTCGTCAAAAACTGCCCCATTTCAATTATAAAGGTGTTTTTAGAATTCGCTCGATCCTTGGAACAAAACTGCATTAAAATAATTTGACTTCCGACTCGTCTAAGAAAGATATTAAGGGATATTCGATAAATAGAAAATATATTGAAAGCATTAAATAGGGTCTACCTTGAAATAAATGGCCATATCTTCATCTAAAATTGCCCAATTTCAATTATAAAGGTGTTTTTAGAATTCGCTTGATCTTTGGAACAAAACTGCATTAAAATAATTTGACTTCCGACTCATCTAAGAAAGATATTAAGGGATATTCTTCGATAAATAGAAAATATATGGAAAGCATTAAATAGGGTCTACCTTGAAATAAATGGCCATATCTTCGTCAAAAATTGCCCCATTTCAATTATAAAGGTGTTTTTAGAATTCGCTCGATCTTTGGAACAAAACTGCATTAAAATAATTTGACTTCCGACTCATCTAAGAAAGATATTAAGGGATATTCTTCGATAAATAGAAAATATATGGAAAGCATTAAATAGGGTCTACCTTGAAATAAATGGCCATATCTTCGTCAAAAATTGCCCCACTTCAATTATAAAGGTGTTTTTAGAATTCGCTTAATTTTTGAAACAAAACTGCATTAAAATAATTTGACTTCCGACTCACCTAAGACAGATATTAAGGGATATTCTTCGATAAATAGAAAATATATGGAAAGCATTAAATAGGGTCTACCTTGAAATAAATGGCCATATCTTCGTCAAAAATTGCCCCATTTCAATTATAAAGGTGTTTTTAGAATTCACTCGATCTTTGGAACAAAACTGCATTAAAATAATTTGACTTCCGACTCACCTAAGAAAGATATTAAGGGAAATTCGATAAATAGAAAATATATGGAAATCATTAAATAGGGTCTACCTTGAAATAAATGGCCATATCTTCGTCAAAAATTGCCCCACTTCAATTATAAAGGTGTTTTTAGAATTCGCTTAATCTTTGAAACAAAACTGCATTAAAATAATTTGACTTCCGACTCATCTAAGAAAGATATTAAGGGATATTCTTCGATAAATAGAAAATATATGGAAAGCATTAAATAGGGTCTACCTTGAAATAAATGGCCATATCTTCATCTAAAATTGCCCAATTTCAATTATAAAGGTGTTTTTAGAATTCACTCAATCTTTGGAACAAAACTGCATTAAAATAATTTGACTTCCGACTCATCTAAGAAAGATATTTAGGGATATTCGATAAATAGAAAATATATGGAAAGCATTAAATAGGGTCTACCTTGAAATAAATGGCCATATCTTCGTCAAAAACTGCCCCATTTCAATTATAAAGGTGTTTTTAGAATTCGCTCGATCCTTGGAACAAAACTGCATTAAAATAATTTGACTTCCGACTCGTCTAAGAAAGATATTAAGGGATATTCGATAAATAGAAAATATATTGAAAGCATTAAATAGGGTCTACCTTGAAATAAATGGCCATATCTTCATCTAAAATTGCCCAATTTCAATTATAAAGGTGTTTTTAGAATTCGCTTGATCTTTGGAACAAAACTGCATTAAAATAATTTGACTTCCGACTCATCTAAGAAAGATATTAAGGGATATTCTTCGATAAATAGAAAATATATGGAAAGCATTAAATAGGGTCTACCTTGAAATAAATGGCCATATCTTCGTCAAAAATTGCCCCATTTCAATTATAAAGGTGTTTTTAGAATTCGCTTGATCTTTGGAACAAAACTGCATTAAAATAATTTGACTTCCGACTCATCTAAGAAAGATATTAAGGGATATTCTTCGATAAATAGAAAATATATGGAAAGCATTAAATAGGGTCTACCTTGAAATAAATGGCCATATCTTCGTCAAAAATTGCCCCACTTCAATTATAAAGGTGTTTTTAGAATTCGCTCGATTTTTGAAAGAAAACTGCATTAAAATAATTTGACTTCCGACTCACCTAAGAAAGATATTAAGGGATATTCTTCGATAAATAGAAAATATATGGAAAGCATTAAATAGGGTCTACCTTGAAATAAATGGCCATATCTTCGTCAAAAATTGCCCCACTTCAATTATAAAGGTGTTTTTAGAATTCGCTTAATCTTTGAAATAAAACTGCATTAAAATAATTTGACTTCCGACTCATCTAAGAAAGATATTAAGGGATATTCTTCGATAAATAGAAAATATATGGAAAGCATTAAATAGGGTCTACCTTGAAATAAATGGCCATATCTTCGTCAAAAATTGCCCCATTTCAATTATAAAGGTGTTTTTAGAATTCGCTCGATCTTTGAAACAAAACTGCATTAAAATAATTTGACTTCCGACTCATCTAAGACAGATATTAAGGGATATTCTTCGATAAATAGAAAATATATGGAAAGCATTAAATAGGGTCTACCTTGAAATAAATGGCCATATCTTCGTCAAAAATTGCCCCATTTCAATTATAAAGGTGTTTTTAGAATTCACTCGATCTTTGGAAGAAAACTGCATTAAAATAATTTGACTTCCGACTCACCTAAGAAAGATATTAAGGGATATTCTGATAAATAGAAAATATATGGAAAGCATTAAATAGGGTCTACCTTGAAATAAATGGCCATATCTTCGTCAAAAATTGCCCCACTTCAATTATAAAGGTGTTTTTAGAATTCGCTTAATCTTTGAAACAAAACTGCATTAAAATAATTTGACTTCCGACTCATCTAAAAAGATATTAAGGGATATTCTTCGATAAATAGAAAATATATGGAAAGCATTAAATAGGGTCTACCTTGAAATAAATGGCCATATCTTCGTCAAAAATTGCCCCATTTCAATTCTAAAGGTGTTTTTAGAATTCGCTCGATCTTTGGAACAAAACTGCATTAAAATAATTTGACTTCCGACTCATCTAAGAAAGATATTAAGGGATATTCTTCGATAAATAGAAAATATATGGAAAGCATTAAATAGGGTCTACCTTGAAATAAATGGCCATATCTTCGTCAAAAATTGCCCCACTTCAATTATAAAGGTGTTTTTAGAATTCGCTTAATCTTTGAAACAAAACTGCATTAAAATAATTTGACTTCCGACTCATCTAAGAAAGATATTAAGGGATATTCTTCGATAAATAGAAAATATATGGAAAGCATTAAATAGGGTCTACCTTGAAATAAATGGCCATATCTTCGTCAAAAATTGCCCCATTTCAATTATAAAGGTGTTTTTAGAATTCGCTTAATCTTTGAAACAAAACTGCATTAAAATAATTTGACTTCCGACTCATCTAAAAAAGATATTAAGGGATATTCTTCGATAAATAGAAAATATATGGAAAGCATTAAATAGGGTCTACCTTGAAATAAATGGCCATATCTTCGTCAAAAATTGCCCCACTTCAATTATAAAGGTGTTTTTAGAATTCGCTTAATCTTTGAAACAAAACTGCATTAAAATAATTTGACTTCCGACTCATCTAAAAAAGATATTAAGGGATATTCTTCGATAAATAGAAAATATATGGAAAACATTAAATAGGGTCTACCTTGAAATAAATGGCCATATCTTCGTCAAAAATTGCCCCATTTCAATTATAAAGGTGTTTTTAGAATTCGCTCGATCTTTGGAACAAAACTGCATTAAAATAATTTGACTTCCGACTCATCTAAGAAAGATATTAAGGGATATTCTTCGATAAATAGAAAATATATGGAAAGCATTAAATAGGGTCTACCTTGAAATAAATGGCCATATCTTCGTCAAAAATTGCCCCACTTCAATTATAAAGGTGTTTTTAGAATTCGCTTAATCTTTGAAACAAAACTGCATTAAAATAATTTGACTTCCGACTCATCTAAGACAGATATTAAGGGATATTCTTCGATAAATAGAAAATATATGGAAAGCATTAAATAGGGTCTACCTTGAAATAAATGGCCATATCTTCGTCAAAAATTGCCCCATTTCAATTATAAAGGTGTTTTTAGAATTCACTCGATCTTTGGAAGAAAACTTCATTAAAATAATTTGACTTCCGACTCACCTAAGAAAGATATTAAGGGATATTCTGATAAATAGAAAATATATGGAAAGCATTAAATAGGGTCTACCTTGAAATAAATGGCCATATCTTCGTCAAAAATTGCCCCACTTCAATTATATAGGTGTTTTTAGAATTCGCTTAATCTTTGAAACAAAACTGCATTAAAATAATTTGACTTCCGACTCATCTAAAAAAGATATTAAGGGATATTCTTCGATAAATAGAAAATATATGGAAAGCATTAAATAGGGTCAACCTTGAAATAAATGGCCATATCTTCGTCAAAAATTGCCCCATTTCAATTATAAAGGTGTTTTTAGAATTCACTCGATCTTTGGAAGAAAACTGCATTAAAATAATTTGACTTCCGACTCATCTAAGACAGATATTAAGGGATATTCTTCGATAAATAGAAAATATATGGAAAGCATTAAATAGGGTCTACCTTGAAATAAATGGCCATATCTTCGTCAAAAATTGCCCCACTTCAATTATAAAGGTGTTTTTAGAATTCGCTTAATCTTTGAAACAAAACTGCATTAAAATAATTTGACTTCCGACTCATCTAAAAAAGATATTAAGGGATATTCTTCGATAAATAGAAAATATATGGAAAGCATTAAATATGGTCTACCTTGAAATAAATGGCCATATCTTCGTCAAAAATTGCCCCATTTCAATTATAAAGGTGTTTTTAGAATTCTTTGGAACAAAACTGCACTAAATTAATTTGACTTCCGACTCATCTAAGAAAGATATTAAGGGATATTCTTCGATAAATAGAAAATATATGGAAAGCATTAAATAGGGTCTACCTTGAAATAAATGGCCATATCTTCGTCAAAAATTGCCCCATTTCAATTATAAAGGTGTTTTTAGAATTCGCTCGATCTTTGGAACAAAACTGCATTAAAATAATTTGACTTCCGACTCATCTAAGAAAGATATTAAGGGATATTCTTCGATAAATAGAAAATATATGGAAAGCATTAAATAGGGTCTACCTTGAAATAAATGGCCATATCTTCGTCAAAAATTTCCCCATTTCAATTATAAAGGTGTTTTTAGAATTCACTTGATCTTTGGAACAAAACTGCATTAAAATAATTTGACTTCCGACTCATCTAAGACAGATATTAAGGGATATTCTTCGATAAATAGAAAATATATGGAAAGCATTAAATAGGGTCTACCTTGAAATAAATGGCCATATCTTCGTCAAAAATTGCCCCACTTCAATTATAAAGGTGTTTTTAGAATTCGCTTAATCTTTGAAACAAAACTGCATTAAAATAATTTGACTTCCGACTCATCTAAAAAAGATATTAAGGGATATTCTTCGATAAATAGAAAATATATGGAAAGCATTAAATAGGGTCTACCTTGAAATAAATGGCCATATCTTCGTCAAAAATTGCCCCATTTCAATTATAAAGGTGTTTTTAGAATTCGCTCGATCTTTGGAACAAAACTGCATTAAAATAATTTGACTTCCGACTCATCTAAGAAAGATATTAAGGGATATTCTTCGATAAATAGAAAATATATGGAAAGCATTAAATAGGGTCTACCTTGAAATAAATGGCCATATCTTCGTCAAAAATTGCCCCACTTCAATTATAAAGGTGTTTTTAGAATTCGCTTAATCTTTGAAACAAAACTGCATTAAAATAATTTGACTTCCGACTCATCTAAGACAGATATTAAGGGATATTCTTCGATAAATAGAAAATATATGGAAAGCATTAAATAGGGTCTACCTTGAAATAAATGGCCATATCTTCGTCAAAAATTGCCCCATTTCAATTATAAAGGTGTTTTTAGAATTCACTTGATCTTTGGAACAAAACTGCATTAAAATAATTTGACTTCCGACTCACCCAAGAAAGATATTAAGGGATATTCGATAAATAGAAAATATATGGAAAGCATTAAATAGGGTCTACCTTGAAATAAATGGCCATATCTTCGTCAAAAATTGCCCCACTTCAATTATAAAGGTGTTTTTAGAATTCACTTGATCTTTGAAACAAAACTGCATTAAAATAATTTGACTTCCGACTCATCTAAGAAAGATATTAAGGGATATTCTTTGATAAATAGAAAATATATGGAAAGCATTAAATAGGGTCTACCTTGAAATAAATGGCCATATCTTCGTCAAAAATTGCCCCATTTTAATTATAAAGGTGTTTTTAGAATTCACTCGATCTTTGGAAGAAAACTGCATTAAAATAATTTGACTTCCGACTCATCTAAGAAAGATATTAAGGGATATTCGATAAATAGAAAATATATGGAAAGCATTAAATAGGGTCTACCTTGAAATAAATCGCCATATCTTCGTCTAAAATTGCCCTATTTCAATTATAAAGGTGTTTTTAGAATTCACTCGATCTTTGGAACAAAACTGCATTAAAATAATTTGACTTCCGACTCATCTAAGAAAGATATTAAGGGATATTCGATAAATAGAAAATATATTGAAAGCATTAAATAGGGTCTACCTTGAAATAAATGGCCATATCTTCGTCAAAAATTGCCCCAATTTAATTATAAAGGTGTTTTTAGAATTCGCTTAATCTTTGAAACAAAACTGCATTAAAATAATTTGACTTCCGACTCATCTAAGAAAGATATTAAGGGATATTCTTCGATAAATAGAAAATATATGGAAAGCATTAAATAGGGTCTACCTTGAAATAAATGGCCATATCTTCGTCAAAAACTGCCCCATTTCAATTATAAAGGTGTTTTTAGAATTCGCTCGATCCTTGGAACAAAACTGCATTAAAATAATTTGACTTCCGACTCGTCTAAGAAAGATATTAAGGGATATTCGATAAATAGAAAATATATTGAAAGCATTAAATAGGGTCTACCTTGAAATAAATGGCCATATCTTCATCTAAAATTGCCCAATTTCAATTATAAAGGTGTTTTTAGAATTCGCTTGATCTTTGAAACAAAACTGCATTAAAATAATTTGACTTCCGACTCATCTAAGAAAGATATTAAGGGATATTCTTCGATAAATAGAAAATATATGGAAAGCATGAAATAGGGTCTACCTTGAAATAAATGGCCATATCTTCGTCAAAAATTGCCCCACTTCAATTATAAAGGTGTTTTTAGAATTCGCTTAATCTTTGAAACAAAACTGCATTAAAATAATTTGACTTCCGACTCATCTAAGAAAGATATTAAGGCATATTCTTCGATAAATAGAAAATATATGGAAAGCATTAAATAGGGTCTACCTTGAAATAAATGGCCATATCTTCGTCAAAAATTGCCCCATTTCAATTATAAAGGTGTTTTTAGAATTCGCTCGATCTTTGAAAGAAAACTGCATTAAATTAATTTGACTTCCGACTCACCTAAGAAAGATATTAAGGGATATTCGATAAATAGAAAATATATGGAAAGCATTAAATAGGGTCTACCTTGAAATAAATGGCCATATCTTCGTCAAAAATTGTCCCACTTCAATTATAAAGGTGTTTTTAGAATTCGCTTAATCTTTGAAATAAAACTGCATTAAAATAATTTGACTTCCGACTCATCTAAAAAAGATATTAAGGGATATTCTTCGATAAATAGAAAATATATGGAAAGCATTAAATAGGGTCTACCTTGAAATAAATGGCCATATCTTCGTCAAAAATTGCCCCATTTCAATTATAAAGGTGTTTTTAGAATTCACTCGATCTTTGGAACAAAACTGCATTAAAATAATTTGACTTCCGACTCATCTAAGAAAGATATTAAGGGATATTCTTCGATAAATAGAAAATATATGGAAAGCATTAAATAGGGTCTACCTTGAAATAAATGGCCATATCTTCGTCAAAAACTGCCCCATTTCAATTATAAAGGTGTTTTTAGAATTCGCTCGATCCTTGGAACAAAACTGCATTAAAATAATTTGACTTCCGACTCGTCTAAGAAAGATATTAAGGGATATTCGATAAATAGAAAATATATTGAAAGCATTAAATAGGGTCTACCTTGAAATAAATGGCCATATCTTCATCTAAAATTGCCCAATTTCAATTATAAAGGTGTTTTTAGAATTCGCTTGATCTTTGGAACAAAACTGCATTAAAATAATTTGACTTCCGACTCATCTAAGAAAGATATTAAGGGATATTCTTCGATAAATAGAAAATATATGGAAAGCATTAAATAGGGTCTACCTTGAAATAAATGGCCATATCTTCGTCAAAAATTGCCCCACTTCAATTATAAAGGTGTTTTTAGAATTCGCTTAATCTTTGAAACAAAACTGCATTAAAATAATTTGACTTCCGACTCATCTAAGAAAGATATTAAGGCATATTCTTCGATAAATAGAAAATATATGGAAAGCATTAAATAGGGTCTACCTTGAAATAAATGGCCATATCTTCGTCAAAAATTGCCCCATTTCAATTATAAAGGTGTTTTTAGAATTCGCTCGATCTTTGAAAGAAAACTGCATTAAATTAATTTGACTTGCGACTCACCTAAGAAAGATATTAAGGGATATTCGATAAATAGAAAATATATGGAAAGCATTAAATAGGGTCTACCTTGAAATAAATGGCCATATCTTCGTCAAAAATTGTCCCACTTCAATTATAAAGGTGTTTTTAGAATTCGCTTAATCTTTGAAATAAAACTGCATTAAAATAATTTGACTTCCGACTCATCTAAAAAAGATATTAAGGGATATTCTTCGATAAATAGAAAATATATGGAAAGCATTAAATAGGGTCTACCTTGAAATAAATGGCCATATCTTCGTCAAAAATTGCCCCATTTCAATTATAAAGGTGTTTTTAGAATTCACTCGATCTTTGGAACAAAACTGCATTAAAATAATTTGACTTCCGACTCATCTAAGAAAGATATTAAGGGATATTCTTCGATAAATAGAAAATATATGGAAAGCATTAAATAGGGTCTACCTTGAAATAAATGGCCATATCTTCGTCAAAAATTGCCCCATTTCAATTATAAAGGTGTTTTTAGAATTCGCTCGATCTTTGGAACAAAACTGCATTAAAATAATTTGACTTCCGACTCATCTAAGAAAGATATTAAGGGATATTCTTCGATAAATAGAAAATATATGGAAAGCATTAAATAGGGTCTACCTTGAAATAAATGGCCATATCTTCGTCAAAAATTGCCCCACTTCAATTATAAAGGTGTTTTTAGAATTCGCTTAATCTTTGAAACAAAACTGCATTAAAATAATTTGACTTCCGACTCATCTAAGACAGATATTAAGGGATATTCTTCGATAAATAGAAAATATATGGAAAGCATTAAATAGGGTCTACCTTGAAATAAATGGCCATATCTTCGTCAAAAATTGCCCCATTTCAATTATAAAGGTGTTTTTAGAATTCACTCGATCTTTGGAAGAAAACTGCATTAAAATAATTTGACTTCCGACTCACCTAAGAAAGATATTAAGGGATATTCGATAAATAGAAAATATATGGAAAGCATTAAATAGGGTCTACCTTGAAATAAATGGTCATATCTTCGTCAAAAATTGCCCCACTTCAATTATAAAGGTGTTTTTAGAATTCGCTTAATCTTTGAAACAAAACTGCATTAAAATAATTTGACTTCCGACCCATCTAAAAAAGATATTAAGGGATATTCTTCGATAAATAGAAAATATATGGAAAGCATTAAATAGGGTCTACCTTGAAATAAATGGCCATATCTTCGTCAAAAATTGCCCCATTTCAATTATAAAGGTGTTTTTAGAATTCGCTCGATCTTTGGAACAAAACTGCATTAAAATAATTTGACTTCCGACTCATCTAAGAAAGATATTAAGGGATATTCTTCGATAAATAGAAAATATATGGAAAGCATTAAATAGGGTCTACCTTGAAATAAATGGCCATATCTTCGTCAAAAATTGCCCCACTTCAATTATAAAGGTGTTTTTAGAATTCGCTTAATCTTTGAAACAAAACTGCATTAAAATAATTTGACTTCCGACTCATCTAAGAAAGATATTAAGGGATATTCTTCGATAAATAGAAAATATATGGAAAGCATTAAATAGGGTCTACCTTGAAATAAATGGCCATATCTTCGTCAAAAATTGCCCCACTTCAATTATAAAGGTGTTTTTAGAATTCGCTTAATCTTTGAAACAAAACTGCATTAAAATAATTTGACTTCCGACTCATCTAAGACAGATATTAAGGGATATTCTTCGATAAATAGAAAATATATGGAAAGCATTTAATAGGGTCTACCTTGAAATAAATGGCCATATCTTCGTCAAAAATTGCCCCACTTCAATTATAAAGGTGTTTTTAGAATTCGCTTAATCTTTGAAACAAAACTGCATTAAAATAATTTGACTTCCGACTCATCTAAAAAAGATATTAAGGGATATTCTTCGATAAATAGAAAATATATGGAAAACATTAAATAGGGTCTACCTTGAAATAAATGGCCATATCTTCGTCAAAAATTGCCCCATTTCAATTATAAAGGTGTTTTTAGAATTCGCTCGATCTTTGGAACAAAACTGCATTAAAATAATTTGACTTCCGACTCATCTAAGAAAGATATTAAGGGATATTCTTCGATAAATAGAAAATATATGGAAAGCATTAAATAGGGTCTACCTTGAAATAAATGGCCATATCTTCGTCAAAAATTGCCCCACTTCAATTATAAAGGTGTTTTTAGAATTCACTCGATCTTTGGAACAAAACTGCATTAAAATAATTTGACTTCCGACTCATCTAAGAAAGATATTAAGGGATATTCTTCGATAAATAGAAAATATATGGAAAGCATTAAATAGGGTCTACCTTGAAATAAATGGCCATATCTTCGTCAAAAATTGCCCCACTTCAATTATAAAGGTGTTTTTAGAATTCGCTTAATCTTTGAAACAAAACTGCATTAAAATAATTTGACTTCCGACTCATCTAAAAAAGATATTAAGGGATATTCGATAAATAGAAAATATATGGAAAACATTAAATAGGGTCTACCTTGAAATAAATGGCCATATCTTCGTCAAAAATTGCCCCATTTCAATTATAAAGGTGTTTTTAGAATTCGCTCGATCTTTGAAACAAAACTGCATTAAAATAATTTGACTTCCGACTCATCTAAGAAAGATATTAAGGGATATTCTTCGATAAATAGAAAATATATGGAAAGCATTAAATAGGGTCTACCTTGAAATAAATGGCCATATCTTCGTCAAAAATTGCCCCACTTCAATTATAAAGGTGTTTTTAGAATTCGCTTAATCTTTGAAACAAAACTGCATTAAAATAATTTGACTTCCGACTCATCTAAGACAGATATTAAGGGATATTCTTCGATAAATAGAAAATATATGGAAAGCATTAAATAGGGTCTACCTTGAAATAAATGGCCATATCTTCGTCAAAAATTGCCCCATTTCAATTATAAAGGTGTTTTTAGAATTCACTCGATCTTTGGAAGAAAACTTCATTAAAATAATTTGACTTCCGACTCACCTAAGAAAGATATTAAGGGATATTCGATAAATAGAAAATATATGGAAAGCATTAAATAGGGTCTACCTTGAAATAAATGGCCATATCTTCGTCAAAAATTGCCCCACTTCAATTATAAAGGTGTTTTTAGAATTCGCTTAATCTTTGAAACAAAACTGCATTAAAATAATTTGACTTCCGACTCATCTAAAAAAGATATTAAGGGATATTCTTCGATAAATAGAAAATATATGGAAAGCATTAAATAGGGTCAACCTTGAAATAAATGGCCATATCTTCGTCAAAAATTGCCCCATTTCAATTATAAAGGTGTTTTTAGAATTCACTCGATCTTTGGAACAAAACTGCATTAAAATAATTTGACTTCCGACTCATCTAAGACAGATATTAAGGGATATTCTTCGATAAATAGAAAATATATGGAAAGCATTAAATAGGGTCTACCTTGAAATAAATGGCCATATCTTCGTCAAAAATTGCCCCACTTCAATTATAAAGGTGTTTTTAGAATTCGCTTAATCTTTGAAACAAAACTGCATTAAAATAATTTGACTTCCGACTCATCTAAAAAAGATATTAAGGGATATTCTTCGATAAATAGAAAATATATGGAAAGCATTAAATAGGGTCTACCTTGAAATAAATGGCCATATCTTCGTCAAAAATTGCCCCATTTCAATTATAAAGGTGTTTTTAGAATTCACTCGATCTTTGAAACAAAACTGCATTAAAATAATTTGACTTCCGACCCATCTAAGAAAGATATTAAGGGATATTCTTCGATAAATAGAAAATATATGGAAAGCATTAAATAGGGTCTACCTTGAAATAAATAGCCATATCTTCGTCAAAAATTGCCCCATTTCAATTATAAAGGTGTTTTGAGAATTCGCTCGATCTTTGGAACAAAACTGCATTAAAATAATTTGACTTCCGACTCATCTAAGAAAGATATTAAGGGATATTCTTCGATAAATAGAAAATATATGGAAAGCATTAAATAGGGTCTACCTTGAAATAAATGGCCATATCTTCGTCAAAAATTGCCCCACTTCAATTATGAAGGTGTTTTTAGAATTCGCTTAATCTTTGAAACAAAACTGCATTAAAATAGTTTGACTTCCGACTCATCTAAGACAGATATTAAGGGATATTCTTCGATAAATAGAAAATATATGGAAAGCATTAAATAGGGTCTACCTTGAAATAAATGGCCATATCTTCGTCAAAAATTGCCCCACTTCAATTATAAAGGTGTTTTTAGAATTCGCTTAATCTTTAAAACAAAACTACATTAAAATAATTTGACTTCCGACTCATCTAAAAAAGATATTAAGGGATATTCTTCGATAAATAGAAAATATATGGAAAGCATTAAATAGGGTCTACCTTGAAATAAATGGCCATATCTTCGTCAAAAATTGCCCCATTTCAATTATAAAGGTGTTTTTAGAATTCGCTCGATCTTTGGAACAAAACTGCATTAAAATAATTTGACTTCCGACTCATCTAAGAAAGATATTAAGGGATATTCTTCGATAAATAGAAAATATATGGAAAGCATTAAATAGGGTCTACCTTGAAATAAATGGCCATATCTTCGTCAAAAATTGCCCCACTTCAATTATAAAGGTGTTTTTAGAATTCGCTTAATCTTTGAAACAAAACTGCATTAAAATAATTTGACTTCCGACTCATCTAAGACAGATATTAAGGGATATTCTTCGATAAATAGAAAATATATGGAAAGCATTAAATAGGGTCTACCTTGAAATAAATGGCCATATCTTCGTCAAAAATTGCCCCATTTCAATTATAAAGGTGTTTTTAGAATTCACTCGATCTTTGGAAGAAAACTGCATTAAAATAATTTGACTTCCGACTCACCTAAGAAAGATATTAAGGGATATTCGATAAATAGAAAATACATGGAAAGCATTAAATAGGGTCTACCTTGAAATAAATGGCCATATCTTCGTCAAAAATTGCCCCACTTCAATTATAAAGGTGTTTTTAGAATTCGCTTAATCTTTGAAACAAAACTGCATTAAAATAATTTGACTTCCGACTCATCTAAGAAAGATATTAAGGGATATTCTTCGATAAATAGAAAATATATGGAAAGCATTAAATAGGGTCTACCTTGAAATAAATGGCGATATCTTCGTCAAAAATTGCCCCACTTCAATTATAAAGGTGTTTTTAGAATTCACTTGATCTTTGGAACAAAACTGCATTAAAATAATTTGACTTCCGACTCATCTAAGAAAGATATTAAGGGATACTCGATAAATAGAAAATATATTGAAAGCATTAAATAGGGTCTACCTTGAAATAAATGGCCATATCTTCGTCAAAAATTGCCCCATTTCAATTATAAAGGTGTTTTTAGAATTCACTTGATCTTTGGAACAAAACTGCATTAAAATAATTTGACTTCCGACTCATCTAAGAAAGATATTAAGGGATATTCTTCGATAAATAGAAAATATATGGAAAGCATTAAATAGGGTCTACCTTGAAATAAATGGCCATATCTTCGTCAAAAACTGCCCCATTTCAATTATAAAGGTGTTTTTAGAATTCGCTCGATCCTTGGAACAAAACTGCATTAAAATAATTTGACTTCCGACTCGTCTAAGAAAGATATTAAGGGATATTCGATAAATAGAAAATATATTGAAAGCATTAAATAGGGTCTACCTTGAAATAAATGGCCATATCTTCATCTAAAATTGCCCAATTTCAATTATAAAGGTGTTTTAAGAATTCGCTTGATCTTTGGAACAAAACTGCATTAAATTAATTTGACTTCCGACTCATCTAAGAAAGATATTAAGGGATATTCTTCGATAAATAGAAAATATATGGAAAGCATTAAATAGGGTCTACCTTGAAATAAATGGCCATATCTTCGTCAAAAATTTCCCCATTTCAATTATAAAGGTGTTTTTAAAATTCACTCGATCTTTGGAACAAAACTGCATTAAAATAATTTGACTTCCGACTCATCTAAGAAAGATATTAAGGGATATTCTTCGATAAATAGAAAATATATGGAAAGCATTAAATAGGGTCTACCTTGAAATAAATAGCCATATCTTCGTCAAAAATTGCCCCATTTCAATTATAAAGGTGTTTTTAGAATTCACTTGATCTTTGAAACAAAACTGCATTAAAATAATTTGACTTCCGACTCATCTAAGAAAGATATTAAGGGATATTCTTCGATAAATAAAAAATATATGGAAAGCATTAAATAGGGTCTACCTTGAAATAAATGGCCATATCTTCGTCAAAAATTGCCCCATTTCAATTATAAAGGTGTTTTTAGAATTCGCTCGATCTTTGAAACAAAACTGCATTAAAATAATTTGACTTCCGACTCATCTAAGAAAGATATTAAGGGATATTCGATAAATAGAAAATATATGGAAAGCATTAAATAGGGTCTACCTTGAAATAAATGGCCATATCTTCGTCAAAAATTGCCCCACTTCAATTATAAAGGTGTTTTTAGAATTCGCTTAACCTTTGAAACAAAACTGCATTAAAATAATTTGACTTCCGACCCATCTAAGAAAGATATTAAGGGATATTCTTCGATAAATAGAAAATATATGGAAAGCATTTAATAGTGTATACCTTGAAATAAATGGCCATATCTTCGTCAAAAATTGCCCCACTTCAATTATAAAGGTGTTTTTAGAATTCGCTTAATCTTTGAAACAAAACTGCATTAAAATAGTTTGACTTCCGACTCATCTAAAAAAGATATTAAGGGATATTCTTCGATAAATAAAAAATATATGGAAAGCATTAAATAGGGTCTACCTTGAAATAAATGGCCATATCTTCGTCAAAAATTGTCCCATTTCAATTATAAAGGTGTTTTTAGAATTCACTCGATCTTTGGAAGAAAACTGCATTAAAATAATTTGACTTCCGACTCACCTAAGAAAGATATTAAGGGAAATTCGATAAATAGAAAATATATGGAAAGCATTAAATAGGGTCTACCTTGAAATAAATGGCCATATCTTCGTCAAAAATTGCCCCACTTCAATTATAAAGGTGTTTTTAGAATTCGCTTAATCTTTGAAACAAAACTGCATTAAAATAATTTGACTTCCGACTCATCTAAGAAAGATATTAAGGGATATTCTTCGATAAATAGAAAATATATGGAAAGCATTAAATAGGGTCTACCTTGAAATAAATGCCCATATCTTCATCTAAAATTGCCCAATTTCAATTATAAAGGTGTTTTTAGAATTCACTCAATCTTTGGAACAAAACTGCATTAAAATAATTCGCCTTCCGACTCATCTAAGAAAGATATTAAGGGATATTCGATAAATAGAAAATATATGGAAAGCATTAAATAGGGTCTACCTTGAAATAAATGGCCATATCTTCGTTAAAAACTGCCCCATTTCAATTATAAAGGTGTTTTTAGAATTCGCTCGATCCTTGGAACAAAACTGCATTAAAATAATTTGACTTCCGACTCGTCTAAGAAAGATATTAAGGGATATTCGATAAATAGAAAATATATTGAAAGCATTAAATAGGGTCTACCTTGAAATAAATGGCCATATCATCTAAAATTGCCCAATTTCAATTATAAAGGTGTTTTTAGAATTCGCTTGATCTTTGGAACAAAACTGCATTAAAATAATTTGACTTCCGACTCATCTAAGAAAGATATTAAGGGATATTCTTCGATAAATAGAAAATATATGGAAAGCATGAAATAGGGTCTACCTTGAAATAAATGGCCATATCTTCGTCAAAAATTGCCCCACTTCAATTATAAAGGTGTTTTTAGAATTCGCTTAATCTTTGAAACAAAACTGCAATAAAATAATTTGACTTCCGACTCATCTAAGAAAGATATTAAGGCATATTCTTCGATAAATAGAAAATATATGGAAAGCATTAAATAGGGTCTACCTTGAAATAAATGGCCATATCTTCGTCAAAAATTGCCCCATTTCAATTATAAAGGTGTTTTTAGAATTCGCTCGATCTTTGGAAGAAAACTGCATTAAATTAATTTGACTTCCGACTCACCTAAGAAAGATATTAAGGGATATTCGATAAATAGAAAATATATGGAAAGCATTAAATAGGGTCTACCTTGAAATAAATGGCCATATCTTCGTCAAAAATTGCCCCACTTCAATTATAAAGGTGTTTTTAGAATTCGCTTAATCTTTGAAATAAAACTGCATTAAAATAATTTGACTTCCGACTCATCTAAGAAAGATATTAAGGGATATTCTTCGATAAATAGAAAATATATGGAAAGCATTAAATAGGGTCTACCTTGAAATAAATGGCCATATCTTCGTCAAAAATTGCCCCATTTCAATTATAAAGGTGTTTTTAGAATTCACTCGATCTTTGGAACAAAACTGCATTAAAATAATTTGACTTCCGACTCATCTAAGAAAGATATTAAGGGATATTCTTCGATAAATAGAAAATATATGGAAAGCATTAAATAGGGTCTACCTTGAAATAAATGGCCATATCTTCGTCAAAAATTGCCCCATTTCAATTATAAAGGTGTTTTTAGAATTCGCTCGATCTTTGGAACAAAACTGCATTAAAATAATTTGACTTCCGACTCATCTAAGAAAGATATTAAGGGATATTCTTCGATAAATAGAAAATATATGGAAAGCATTAAATAGGGTCTACCTTGAAATAAATGGCCATATCTTCGTCAAAAATTGCCCCACTTCAATTATAAAGGTGTTTTTAGAATTCGCTTAATCTTTGAAACAAAACTGCATTAAAATAATTTGACTTTCGACTCATCTAAGACAGATATTAAGGGATATTCTTCGATAAATAGAAAATATATGGAAAGCATTAAATAGGGTCTACCTTGAAATAAATGGCCATATCTTCGTCAAAAATTTCCCCATTTCAATTATAAAGGTGTTTTTAGAATTCACTCGATCTTTGGAAGAAAACTGCATTAAAATAATTTGACTTCCGACTCACCTAAGAAAGATATTAAGGGATATTCGATAAATAGAAAATATATGGAAAGCATTAAATAGGGTCTACCTTGAAATAAATGGCCATATCTTCGTCAAAAATTGCCCCACTTCAATTATAAAGGTGTTTTTAGAATTCGCTTAATCTTTGAAACAAAACTGCATTAAAATAATTTGACTTCCGACTCATCTAAAAAAGATATTAAGGGATATTCTTCGATAAATAGAAAATATATGGAAAGCATTAAATAGGGTCTACCTTGAAATAAATGGCCATATCTTCGTCAAAAATTGCCCCACTTCAATTATAAAGGTGTTTTTAGAATTCGCTCGATCTTTGGAACAAAACTGCATTAAAATAATTTGACTTCCGACTCATCTAAGAAAGATATTAAGGGATATTCTTCGATAAATAGAAAATATATGGAAAGCATTAAATAGGGTCTACCTTGAAATAAATGGCCATATCTTCGTCAAAAATTGCCCCACTTCAATTATAAAGGTGTTTTTAGAATTCGCTTAATCTTTGAAACAAACCTGCATTAAAATAATTTGACTTCCGACTCATCTAAGAAAGATATTAAGGCATATTCTTCGATAAATAGAAAATATATGGAAAGCATTAAATAGGGTCTACCTTGAAATAAATGGCCATATCTTCGTCAAAAATTGCCCCATTTCAATTATAAAGGTGTTTTTAGAATTCGCTCGATCTTTGGAAGAAAACTGCATTAAATTAATTTGACTTCCGACTCACCTAAGAAAGATATTAAGGGATATTCGATAAATAGAAAATATATGGAAAGCATTAAATAGGGTCTACCTTGAAATAAATGGCCATATCTTCGTCAAAAATTGCCCCACTTCAATTATAAAGGTGTTTTTAGAATTCGCTTAATCGTTGAAATAAAACTGCATTAAAATAATTTGACTTCCGACTTATCTAAAAAAGATATTAAGGGATATTCTTCGATAAATAGAAAATATATGGAAAGCATTAAATAGGGTCTACCTTGAAATAAATGGCCATATCTTCGTCAAAAATTGCCCCATTTCAATTATAAAGGTGTTTTTAGAATTCACTCGATCTTTGGAACAAAACTGCATTAAAATAATTTGACTTCCGACTCATCTAAGAAAGATATTAAGGGATATTCTTCGATAAATAGAAAATATATGGAAAGCATTAAATAGGGTCTACCTTGAAATAAATGGCCATATCTTCGTCAAAAATTGCCCCATTTCAATTATAAAGGTGTTTTTAGAATTCGCTCGATCTTTGGAACAAAACTGCATTAAAATAATTTGACTTCCGACTCATCTAAGAAAGATATTAAGGGATATTCTTCGATAAATAGAAAATATATGGAAAGCATTAAATAGGGTCTACCTTGAAATAAATGGCCATATCTTCGTCAAAAATTGCCCCACTTCAATTATAAAGGTGTTTTTAGAATTCGCTTAATCTTTGAAACAAAACTGCATTAAAATAATTTGACTTCCGACTCATCTAAGAAAGATATTAAGGGATATTCTTCGATAAATAGAAAATATATGGAAAGCATTAAATAGGGTCTACCTTGAAATAAATGGCCATATCTTCGTCAAAAATTGCCCCATTTCAATTATAAAGGTGTTTTTAGAATTCGCTCGATCTTTGGAACAAAACTGCATTAAAATAATTTGACTTCCGACTCATCTAAGAAAGATATTAAGGGATATTCTTCGATAAATAGAAAATATATGGAAAGCATTAAATAGGGTCTACCTTGAAATAAATGGCCATATCTTCGTCAAAAATTGCCCCACTTCAATTATAAAGGTGTTTTTAGAATTCGCTTAATCTTTGAAACAAAACTGCATTAAAATAATTTGACTTTCGACTCATCTAAGACAGATATTAAGGGATATTCTTCGATAAATAGAAAATATATGGAAAGCATTAAATAGGGTCTACCTTGAAATAAATGGCCATATCTTCGTCAAAAATTGCCCCATTTCAATTATAAAGGTGTTTTTAGAATTCACTCGATCTTTGGAAGAAAACTGCATTAAAATAATTTGACTACCGACTCACCTAAGAAAGATATTAAGGGATATTCGATAAATAGAAAATATATGGAAAGCATTAAATAGGGTCTACCTTGAAATAAATGGCCATATCTTCGTCAAAAATTGCCCCACTTCAATTATAAAGGTGTTTTTAGAATTCGCTTAATCTTTGAAACAAAACTGCATTAAAATAATTTGACTTCCGACTCATCTAAAAAAGATATTAAGGGATATTCTTCGATAAATAGAAAATATATGGAAAGCATTAAATAGGGTCTACCTTGAAATAAATGGCCATATCTTCGTCAAAAATTGCCCCATTTCAATTATAAAGGTGTTTTTAGAATTCGCTCGATCTTTGGAACAAAACTGCATTAAAATAATTTGACTTCCGACTCATCTAAGAAAGATATTAAGGGATATTCTTCGATAAATAGAAAATATATGGAAAGCATTAAATAGGGTCTACCTTGAAATAAATGGCCATATCTTCGTCAAAAATTGCCCCACTTCAATTATAAAGGTGTTTTTAGAATTCGCTTAATCTTTGAAACAAACCTGCATTAAAATAATTTGACTTCCGACTCATCTAAGAAAGATATTAAGGCATATTCTTCGATAAATAGAAAATATATGGAAAGCATTAAATAGGGTCTACCTTGAAATAAATGGCCATATCTTCGTCAAAAATTGCCCCATTTCAATTATAAAGGTGTTTTTAGAATTCGCTCGATCTTTGGAAGAAAACTGCATTAAATTAATTTGACTTCCGACTCACCTAAGAAAGATATTAAGGGATATTCGATAAATAGAAAATATATGGAAAGCATTAAATAGGGTCTACCTTGAAATAAATGGCCATATCTTCGTCAAAAATTGCCCCACTTCAATTATAAAGGTGTTTTTAGAATTCGCTTAATCGTTGAAATAAAACTGCATTAAAATAATTTGACTTCCGACTCATCTAAAAAAGATATTAAGGGATATTCTTCGATAAATAGAAAATATATGGAAAGCATTAAATAGGATCTACCTTGAAATAAATGGCCATATCTTCGTCAAAAATTGCCCCATTTCAATTATAAAGGTGTTTTTAGAATTCACTCGATCTTTGGAACAAAACTGCATTAAAATAATTTGACTTCCGACTCATCTAAGAAAGATATTAAGGGATATTCTTCGATAAATAGAAAATATATGGAAAGCATTAAATAGGGTCTACCTTGAAATAAATGGCCATATCTTCGTCAAAAATTGCCCCATTTCAATTATAAAGGTGTTTTTAGAATTCGCTCGATCTTTGGAACAAAACTGCATTAAAATAATTTGACTTCCGACTCATCTAAGAAAGATATTAAGGGATATTCTTCGATAAATAGAAAATATATGGAAAGCATTAAATAGGGTCTACCTTGAAATAAATGGCCATATCTTCGTCAAAAATTGCCCCACTTCAATTATAAAGGTGTTTTTAGAATTCGCTTAATCTTTGAAACAAAACTGCATTAAAATAATTTGACTTCCGACTCATCTAAAAAAGATATTAAGGGATATTCTTCGATAAATAGAAAATATATGGAAAGCATTAAATATGGTCTACCTTGAAATAAATGGCCATATCTTCGTCAAAAATTGCCCCATTTCAATTATAAAGGTGTTTTTAGAATTCACTCGATCTTTGGAACAAAACTGCATTAAAATAATTTGACTTCCGACTCATCTAAGAAAGATATTAAGGGATATTCTTCGATAAATAGAAAATATATGGAAAGCATTAAATAGGGTCTACCTTGAAATAAATGGCCATATCTTCGTCAAAAATTGCCCCATTTCAATTATAAAGGTGTTTTTAGAATTCGCTCGATCTTTGGAACAAAACTGCATTAAAATAATTTGACTTCCGACTCATCTAAGAAAGATATTAAGGGATATTCTTCGATAAATAGAAAATATATGGAAAGCATTAAATAGGGTCTACCTTGAAATAAATGGCCATATCTTCGTCAAAAATTGCCCCACTTCAATTATAAAGGTGTTTTTAGAATTCGCTTAATCTTTGAAACAAAACTGCATTAAAATAATTTGACTTCCGACTCATCTAAGACAGATATTAAGGGATATTCTTCGATAAATAGAAAATATATGGAAAGCATTAAATAGGGTCTACCTTGAAATAAATGGCCATATCTTCGTCAAAAATTGCCCCACTTCAATTATAAAGGTGTTTTTAGAATTCGCTTAATCTTTGAAACAAAACTGCATTAAAATAATTTGACTTCCGACTCATCTAAAAAAGATATTAAGGGATATTCTTCGATAAATAGAAAATATATGGAAAGCATTAAATAGGGTCTACCTTGAAATAAATGGCCATATCTTCGTCAAAAATTGCCCCATTTCAATTATAAAGGTGTTTTTAGAATTCGCTCGATCTTTGGAACAAAACTGCATTAAAATAATTTGACTTTCGACTCATCTAAGAAAGATATTAAGGGATATTCTTCGATAAATAGAAAATATATGGAAAGCATTAAATAGGGTCTACCTTGAAATAAATGGCCATATCTTCGTCAAAAATTGCCCCACTTCAATTATAAAGGTGTTTTTAGAATTCGCTTAATCTTTGAAACAAAACTGCATTAAAATAATTTGACTTCCGACTCATCTAAGACAGATATTAAGGGATATTCTTCGATAAATAGAAAATATATGGAAAGCATTAAATAGGGTCTACCTTGAAATAAATGGCCATATCTTCGTCAAAAATTGCCCCATTTCAATTATAAAGGTGTTTTTAGAATTCACTCGATCTTTGGAACAAAACTGCATTAAAATAATTTGACTTCCGACTCACCTAAGAAAGATATTAAGGGATATTCGATAAATAGAAAATATATGGAAAGCATTAAATAGGGTCTACCTTGAAATAAATGGCCATATCTTCGTCAAAAATTGCCCCACTTCAATTATAAAGGTGTTTTTAGAATTCGCTTAATCTTTGAAACAAAACTGCATTAAAATAATTTGACTTCCGACTCATCTAAAAAAGATATTAAGGGATATTCTTCGATAAATAGAAAATATATGGAAAGCATTAAATAGGGTCAACCTTGAAATAAATGGCCATATCTTCGTCAAAAATTGCCCCATTTCAATTATAAAGGTGTTTTTAGAATTCACTCGATATTTGGAACAAAACTGCATTAAAATAATTTGACTTCCGACTCATCTAAGACAGATATTAAGGGATATTCTTCGATAAATAGAAAATATATGGAAAGCATTAAATAGGGTCTACCTTGAAATAAATGGCCATATCTTCGTCAAAAATTGCCCCACTTCAATTATAAAGGTGTTTTTAGAATTCGCTTAATCTTTGAAACAAAACTGCATTAAAATAATTTGACTTCCGACTCATCTAAAAAAGATATTAAGGGATATTCTTCGATAAATAGAAAATATATGGAAAGCATTAAATAGGGTCTACCTTGAAATAAATGGCCATATCTTCGTCAAAAATTGCCCCATTTCAATTATAAAGGTGTTTTTAGAATTCGCTCGATCTTTGGAACAAAACTGCATTAAAATAATTTGACTTCTGACTCATCTAAGAAAGATATTAAGGGATATTCTTCGATAAATAGAAAATATATGGAAAGCATTAAATAGGGTCTACCTTGAAATAAATGGCCATATCTTCGTCAAAAATTGCCCCATTTCAATTATAAAGGTGTTTTTAGAATTCGCTCGATCTTTGGAACAAAACTGCATTAAAATAATTTGACTTCCGACTCATCTAAGAAAGATATTAAGGGATATTCTTCGATAAATAGAAAATATATGGAAAGCATTAAATAGGGTCTACCTTGAAATAAATGGCCATATCTTCGTCAAAAATTGCCCCACTTCAATTATAAAGGTGTTTTTAGAATTCGCTTAATCTTTGAAACAAAACTGCATTAAAATAATTTGACTTCCGACTCATCTAAGACAGATATTAAGGGATATTCTTCGATAAATAGAAAATATATGGAAAGCATTAAATAGGGTCTACCTTGAAATAAATGGCCATATCTTCGTCAAAAATTGCCCCACTTCAATTATAAAGGTGTTTTTAGAATTCGCTTAATCTTTGAAACAAAACTGCATTAAAATAATTTGACTTCCGACTCATCTAAGAAAGATATTAAGGGATATTCTTCGATAAATAGAAAATATATGGAAAGCATTAAATAGGGTCTACCTTGAAATAAATGGCCATATCTTCGTCAAAAATTGCCCCACTTCAATTATAAAGGTGTTTTTAGAATTCGCTTAATCTTTGAAACAAAACTGCATTAAAATAATTTGACTTCCGACTCATCTAAGACAGATATTAAGGGATATTCTTCGATAAATAGAAAATATATGGAAAGCATTAAATAGGGTCTACCTTGAAATAAATGGCCATATCTTCGTCAAAAATTGCCCCATTTCAATTATAAAGGTGTTTTTAGAATTCACTCGATCTTTGGAAGAAAACTGCATAAAAATAATTTGACTTCCGACTCACCTAAGAAAGATATTAAGGGATATTCGATAAATAGAAAATATATGGAAAGCATTAAATAGGGTCTACCTTGAAATAAATGGCCATATCTTCGTCAAAAATTGCCCCACTTCAATTATAAAGGTGTTTTTAGAATTCGCTTAATCTTTGAAACAAAACTGCATTAAAATAATTTGACTTCCGACTCATCTAAAAAAGATATTAAGGGATATTCTTCGATAAATAGAAAATATATGGAAAGCATTAAATAGGGTCAACCTTGAAATAAATGGCCATATCTTCGTCAAAAATTGCCCCATTTCAATTATAAAGGTGTTTTTAGAATTCACTCGATCTTTGGAACAAAACTGCATTAAAATAATTTGACTTCCGACTCATCTAAGAAAGATATTAAGGGATATTCTTCGATAAATAGAAAATATATGGAAAGCATTAAATAGGGTCTACCTTGAAATAAATGGCCATATCTTCGTCAAAAATTGCCCCATTTCAATTATAAAGGTGTTTTTAGAATTCGCTCGATCTTTGGAACAAAACTGCATTAAAATAATTTGACTTCCGACTCATCTAAGAAAGATATTAAGGGATATTCTTCGATAAATAGAAAATATATGGAAAGCATTAAATAGGGTCTACCTTGAAATAAATGGCCATATCTTCGTCAAAAATTGCCCCACTTCAATTATAAAGGTGTTTTTAGAATTCGCTTAATCTTTGAAACAAAACTGCATTAAAATAATTTGACTTCCGACTCATCTAAAAAAGATATTAAGGGATATTCTTCGATAAATAGAAAATATATGGAAAGCATTAAATAGGGTCTACCTTGAAATAAATGGCCATATCTTCGTCAAAAATTGCCCCATTTCAATTATAAAGGTGTTTTTAGAATTCGCTCGATCTTTGGAACAAAACTGCATTAAAATAATTTGACTTCCGACTCATCTAAGAAAGATATTAAGGGATATTCTTCGATAAATAGAAAATATATGGAAAGCATTAAATAGGGTCTACCTTGAAATAAATGGCCATATCTTCGTCAAAAATTGCCCCACTTCAATTATAAAGGTGTTTTTAGAATTCGCTTAATCTTTGAAACAAAACTGCATTAAAATAATTTGACTTCCGACTCATCTAAAAAAGATATTAAGGGATATTCTTCGATAAATAGAAAATATATGGAAAGCATTAAATAGGGTCTACCTTGAAATAAATGGCCATATCTTCGTCAAAAATTGCCCCATTTCAATTATAAAGGTGTTTTTAGAATTCGCTCGATCTTTGGAACAAAACTGCATTAAAATAATTTGACTTCCGACTCATCTAAGAAAGATATTAAGGGATATTCTTCGATAAATAGAAAATATATGGAAAGCATTAAATAGGGTCTACCTTGAAATAAATGGCCATATCTTCGTCAAAAATTGCCCCATTTCAATTATAAAGGTGTTTTTAGAATTCACTCAATCTTTGGAACAAAACTGCATTAAAATAATTTGACTTCCGACTCATCTAAGAAAGATATTAAGGGATATTCTTCGATAAATAGAAAATATAAGGAAAGCAGTAAATAGGGTCAACCTTGAAATAAATGGCCATATCTTCGTCAAAAATGGCCCCATTTCAATTATAGAGGTGGTCTTAGAATTCACTTGATCTTTGGAACAAAACTGCATTAAAATAATTTGACTTCCGACTCATCTAAGAAAGATATTAAGGGATATTCGATAAATAGAAAATATATGGAAAGCATTAAATAGGGTCTACCTTGAAATAAATGGCCATATCTTCGTCAAAAATTGCCCCATTTCAATTATAAAGGTGTTTTTAGAATTCGCTCGATCTTTGGAACAAAACTGCATTAAAATAATTTGACTTCCGACTCATCTAAGAAAGATATTAAGGGATATTCTTCGATAAATAGAAAATATATGGAAAGCATTAAATAGGGTCTACCTTGAAATAAATGGCCATATCTTCGTCAAAAATTGCCCCACTTCAATTATAAAGGTGTTTTTAGAATTCGCTTAATCTTTGAAACAAAACTGCATTAAAATAATTTGACTTCCGACTCATCTAAGACAGATATTAAGGGATATTCTTCGATAAATAGAAAATATATGGAAAGCATTAAATAGGGTCTACCTTGAAATAAATGGCCATATCTTCGTCAAAAATTGCCCCATTTCAATTATAAAGGTGTTTTTAGAATTCGCTTAATCTTTGAAACAAAACTGCATTAAAATAATTTGACTTCCGACTCATCTAAAAAAGATATTAAGGGATATTCTTCGATAAATAGAAAATATATGGAAAGCATTAAATAGGGTCTACCTTGAAATAAATGGCCATATCGTCGTCAAAAATTGCCCCATTTCAATTATAAAGGTGTTTTTAGAATTCGCTCGATCTTTGGAACAAAACTGCATTAAAATAATTTGACTTCCGACTCATCTAAGAAAGATATTAAGGGATATTCTTCGATAAATAGAAAATATATGGAAAGCATTAAATAGGGTCTACCTTGAAATAAATGGCCATATCTTCGTCAAAAATTGCCCCACTTCAATTATAAAGGTGTTTTTAGAATTCGCTTAATCTTTGAAACAAAACTGCATTAAAATAATTTGACTTCCGACTCATCTAAGACAGATATTAAGGGATATTCTTCGATAAATAGACAATATATGGAAAGCATTAAATAGGGTCTACCTTGAAATAAATGGCCATATCTTCGTCAAAAATTGCCCCATTTCAATTATAAAGGTGTTTTTAGAATTCACTCGATCTTTGGAAGAAAACTGCATTAAAATAATTTGACTTCCGACTCATCTAAGAAAGATATTAAGGGATATTCGATAAATAGAAAATATATGGAAAGCATTAAATAGGGTCTACCTTGAAATAAATGGCCATATCTTCGTCAAAAATTGCCCCACTTCAATTATAAAGGTGTTTTTAGAATTCGCTTAATCTTTGAAACAAAACTGCATTAAAATAATTTGACTTCCGACTCATCTAAAAAAGATATTAAGGGATATTCTTCGATAAATAGAAAATATATGGAAAGCATTAAATACGGTCAACCTTGAAATAAATGGCCATATCTTCGTCAAAAATTGCCCCATTTCAATTATAAAGGTGTTTTTAGAATTCACTCGATCTTTGGAACAAAACTGCATTAAAATAATTTGACTTCCGACTCATCTAAGAAAGATATTAAGGGATATTCTTCGATAAATAGAAAATATATGGAAAGCATTAAATAGGGTCTACCTTGAAATAAATGGCCATATCTTCGTCAAAAATTGCCCCATTTCAATTATAAAGGTGTTTTTAGAATTCGCTCGATCTTTGGAACAAAACTGCATTAAAATAATTTGACTTTCGACTCATCTAAGAAAGATATTAAGGGATATTCTTCGATAAATAGAAAATATATGGAAAGCATTAAATAGGATCTACCTTGAAATAAATGGCCATATCTTCGTCAAAAATTGCCCCACTTCAATTATAAAGGTGTTTTTAGAATTCGCTTAGTCTTTGAAACAAAACTGCATTAAAATAATTTGACTTCCGACTCATCTAAAAAAGATATTAAGGGATATTCTTCGATAAATAGAAAATATATGGAAAGCATTAAATTGTGTCTACCTTGAAATAAATGGCAATATCTTCGTCAAAAATTGCCCCATTTCAATTATAAAGGTGTTTTTAGAATTCACTCGATCTTTGGAACAAAATTGCATTAAAATAATTTGACTTCCGACTCATCTAAAAAAGATATTAAGGGATATTCTTCGATAAATAGAAAATATATGGAAAGCATTAAATAGGGTCTACCTTGAAATAAATGGCCATATCTTCGTCAAAAATTGCCCCTTCAATTATAACGGTCTTTTTAGAATTCGCTTAATCTTTGAAACAAAACTGCATTAAAATAATTTGACTTCCGACTCATCTAAAAAAGATATTAAGGGATATTCTTCGATAAATAGAAAATATATGGAAAGCATTAAATAGGGTCTACCTTGAAATAAATGGCCATATCTTCGTCAAAAATTGCCCCATTTCAATTATAAAGGTCTTTTTAGAATTCACTCGATCTTTGAAACAAAACTGCATTAAAATAATTTGACTTCCGACTCATCTAAAAAAGATATTAAGGGATATTCTTCGATAAATAGAAAATATATGGAAAGCATTAAATAGGGTCTACCTTGAAATAAATGGCCAAATCTTCGTCAAAAATTGCCCCATTTCAATTATAAAGGTGTTTTTAGAATTCACTCGATCCTTGGAACAAAACTGCATTAAAATAATTTGACTTCCGACTCATCTAAGAAAGATATTAAGGGATATTCTTCGATAAATAGAAAATATATGGAAAGCATTAAATAGGGTCAACCTTGAAATAAATGGACATATCTTCGTCAAAAATTGCCCCATTTCAATTATAAAGGTGTTTTTCGAATTCACTTGATCTTTGAAACAAAACTGCATTAAAATAATTTGACTTCCGACTCATCTAAGAAAGATATTAAGGGATATTCTTCGATAAATAGAAAATATATGGAAAGCATTAAATAGTGTCTACCTTGAAATAAATGGCCATATCTTCGTCAAAAATTGCCCCATTTCAATTATAAAGGTGTTTTTAGAATTCACTTGAACTTTGGAACAAAACTGCAATAAAATACTTTGACTTCCGACTCATCTAAGAAAGATATTAAGGGATATTCTTCGATAAATAGAAAATATATGGAAAGCATTAAATAGGGTCTACCTTGAAATAAATGGCCATATCTTCGTCAAAAATTGCCCCATTTCAATTATAAAGGTGTTTTGAGAATTCGCTTAATCTTTGAAACAAAACTGCATTAAAATAATTTGACTTCCGACTCATCTAAGAAAGATATTAAGGGATATTCTTCGATAAATAGAAAATATATGGAAAGCATTAAATAGGGTCTACCTTGAAATAAATGGCCATATCTTCGTCAAAAATTGCCCCATTTCAATTGTAAAGGTGTTTTTAGAATTCACTTGATCTTTGGAACAAAACTGCATTAAAATAATTTGACTTCCGACTCATCTAAAAAAGACATTTAGGGATATTCTTCGATAAATAGAAAATATATGGAAAGCATTAAATAGGGTCTACCTTGAAATAAATGGCCATATCTTCGTCAAAAATTGCCCCATTTCAATTATAAAGGTGTTTTTAGAATTCACTTAATCTTTGGAACAAAACTGCATTAAAATAATTTGACTTCCGACTCATCTAAGAAAGATATTAAGGGATATTCTTTGATAAATAGAAAATATATGGAAAGCATTAAATAAGGTCTACCTTAAAATAAATAGCCATATCTTCGTCAAAAAATGCCCCACTTCAATTATAAAGGTGTTTTTAGAATTCACTTAACCTTTGGAACAAAACTGCATTAAAATAATTTGACTTCCGACTCATCTAAGAAAGATATTAAGGGATATTCTTCGATAAATAGAAAATTTATGGAAAGCATTAAATAGGGTCTACCTTGAAATAAATGGCCATATCTTCGTCAAAAATTGCCCCATTTCAATTATAAAGGTGTTTTTGGAATTCACTTGATCCTTGGAACAAAACTGCATTAAAATAATTTGACTTCCGACTCATCTAAAAAAGATATTAAGGGATATTCTTCGATAAATAGAAAATATATGGAAAGCATTAAATAGGGTCTACCTTTAAATAAATAGCCATATCTTCGTCAAAAATTGCCCCACTTCAATTATAAAGGTGTTTTTAGAATTCACTTAACCTTTGAAACAAAACTGCATTAAAATAATTTGACTTCCGACTCATCTAAGAAAGATATTAAGGGATATTCTTCGATAAATAGAAAATATATGGAAAGCATTAAATAGGGTCTACCTTGATATAAATGGCCATATCTTCGTCAAAAATTTCCCCATTTCAATTATAAACGTGTTTTTAGAATTCACTCGATCTTTGGAACAAAACTGCATTAAAATAATTTGACTTCCGACTCATCTAAGAAAGATATTAAGGGATATTCTTCGATAAATAGAAAATATATGGAAAGCATTAAATAGGGTCAACCTTGAAATAAATAGCCATATCTTCGTCAAAAAATGCCCAATTTCAATTATAAAGGTGTTTTTAGAATTCGCTTAACCTTTGGAACAAAACTGCATTAAAATAATTTGACTTCCGACTCATCTAAAAAAGATATTAAGGGATATTCTTCGATAAATAGAAAATATATGGAAAGCATTAAATAGGGTCTACCTTGAAATAAATGGCCATATCTTCGTCAAAAATTGCCTCATTCCAATTATAAAGGTGTTTTTGGAATTCACTTGATCTTTGGAACAAAACTGCATTAAAATAATTTGACTTCCGACTCATCTAAGAAAGATATTAAGGGATATTCTTTGATAAATAGAAAATATATGGAAAGCATTAAATAGGGTCTACCTTGAAATAAATGGCCATATCTTCGTCAAAAATTGCCCCATTGCAATTATAAAGGTGTTTTTAGAATTCACTCGATCGTTGGAACAAAACTGCATTAAAATAAGTTGACTTCCGACTCATCTAAGAAAGATATTAAGGGATATTCGATAAATAGAAAATATATTGAAAGCATTAAATAGGGTCTACCTTGAAATAAATGGCCATATCTTCGTCAAAAATTGCCCCAATTTAATTATAAAGGTGTTCTTAGAATTCGCTTAATCTTTGAAACAAAACTGCATTAAAATAATTTGACTTCCGACTCATCTAAGAAAGATATTAAGGGATAGTCTTCGATAAATAGAAAATATATGGAAAGCATTAAATAGGGTCTACCTTGAAATAAATGGCCATATCTTCGTCAAAAATTTCCCCATTTCAATTATAAACGTGTTTTTAGAATTCACTCAATCTTTGGAACAAAACTGCATTAAAATAATTTGACTTCCGACTCATCTAAAAAAGACATTTAGGGATATTCTTCGATAAATAGAAAATATATGGAAAGCATTAAATAGGGTCTACCTTGAAATAAATGGCCATATCTTCGTCAAAAATTGCCCCATTTCAATTATAAACGTGTTTTTAGATATCACTCGATCTTTGGAACAAAACTGCATTAAAATAATTTGACTTCCGACTCATCTAAGAAAGATATTAAGGGATATTCTTCGATAAATAGAAAATATATGGAAAGCATTAAATAAGGTCTACCTTGAAATAAATAGCCATATCTTCGTCAAAAAATGCCCCACTTCAATTATAAAGGTGTTTTTAGAATTCACTTAACCTTTGGAACAAAACTGCATTAAAATAATTTGACTTCCGACTCATCTAAGAAAGATATTAAGGGATATTCTTCGATAAATAGAAAATATATGGAAAGCATTAAATAGGGTCTACCTTGAAATAAATAGCCATATCTTCGTCAAAAATTGCCCCACTTCAATTATAAAGGTGTTTTTAGAATTCGCTTAACCTTTGGAACAAAACTGCATTAAAATAATTTGACTTCCGACTCATCTAAGAAAGATATTAAGGGATATTCTTCGATAAATAGAAAATATATGGAAAGCATTAAATAGGGTCTACCTTGAAATAAATGGCCATATCTTCGTCAAAAATTTCCCCATTTCAATTATAAACGTGTTTTTAGAATTCACTCGATCTTTGGAACAAAACTGCATTAAAATAATTTGACTTCCGACTCATCTAAGAAAGATATTAAGGGATATTCTTCGATAAATAGAAAATATATGGAAAGCATTAAATAGGGTCTACCTTGAAATAAATGGCCATATCTTCGTCAAAAAATGCCCCACTTCAATTATAAAGGTGTTTTTAGAATTCGCTTAACCTTTGGAACAAAACTGCATTAAAATAATTTGACTTCCGACTCATCTAAGAAAGATATTAAGGGATATTCTTCGATAAATAGAAAATATATGGAAAGCATTAAATAGGGTCTACCTTGAAATAAATGGCCATATCTTCGTCAAAAATTGCCCCATTTCAATTATAAAGGTGTTTTTAGAATTCGCTTGATCTTTGGAAACAAAACTGCATTAAAATAATTTGACTTCCGACTCATCTAAGAAAGATATTAAGGGATATTCTTTGATAAATAGAAAATATATGGAAAGCATTAAATAGGGTCTACCTTGAAATAAATGGCCATATCTTCGTCAAAAATTGCCCCATTGCAATTATAAAGGTGTTTTTAGAATTCACTCGATCGTTGGAACAAAACTGCATTAAAATAATTTGACTTCCGACTCATCTAAGAAAGATATTAAGGGATATTCGATAAATAGAAAATATATTGAAAGCATTAAATAGGGTCTACCTTGAAATAAATGGCCATATCTTCGTCAAAAATTGCCCCAATTTAATTATAAAGGTGTTCTTAGAATTCGCTTAATCTTTGAAACAAAACTGCATTAAAATAATTTGACTTCCGACTCATCTAAAAAAGATATTAAGGGATATTCTTCGATAAATAGAAAATATATGGAAAGCATTAAATAGGGTCTACCTTGAAATAAATAGCCATATCTTCGTCAAAAATTGCCCCACTTCAATTATAAAGGTGTTTTTAGAATTCACTCAATCTTTGGAACAAAACTGCATTAAAACAATTTGACTTCCGACTCATCTAAGAAAGACATTAAGGGATATTCTTCGATAAATAGAAAATATATGGAAAGCATTAAATAGGGTCTACCTTGAAATAAATAGCCATATCTTCGTCAAAAATTGCCCCACTTCAATTATAAAGGTGTTTTTAGAATTCGCTTAACCTTTGGAATAAAACTGCATTAAAATAATTTGACTTCCGACTCATCTAAGAAAGATATTAAGGGATATTCTTCGATAAATAGAAAATATATGGAAAGCATTAAATAGGGTCTACCTTGAAATAAATGGCCATATCTTCGTCAAAAATTTCCCCATTTCAATTATAAACGTGTTTTTAGAATTCACTCGATCTTTGGAACAAAACTGCATTAAAATAATTTGACTTCCGACTCATCTAAGAAAGATATTAAGGGATATTCTTCGATAAATAGAAAATATATGGAAAGCATTAAATAGGGTCTACCTTGAAATAAATAGCCATATCTTCGTCAAAAAATGCCCCACTTCAATTATAAAGGTGTTTTTAGAATTCACTCGATCTTTGGAACAAAACTGCATTAAAATAATTTGACTTCCGACTCATCTAAGAAAGATATTAAGGGATATTCTTCGATAAATAGAAAATATATGGAAAGCATTAAATAGGGTCTACCTTGAAATAAATAGCCATATCTTCGTCAAAAATTGCCCCACTTCAATTATAAAGATGTTTTTAGAATTCACTCAATCTTTGGAACAAAACTGCATTAAAACAATTTGACTTCCGACTCATCTAAGAAAGATATTAAGGGATATTCTTCGATAAATAGAAAATATATGGAAAGCATTAAATAGGGTCTACCTTGAAATAAATGGCCATATCTTCGTCAAAAATTGCCCCATTTCAATTATAAAGGTGTTTTTAGAATTCGCTTGATCTTTGGAACAAAACTGCATTAAAATAATTTGACTTCCGACTCATCTAAGAAAGATATTAAGGGATATTCTTCGATAAATAGAAAATATATGGAAAGCATTAAATAGGGTCTACCTTGAAATAAATGGCCATATCTTCGTCAAAAATTGCCCCACTTCAATTATAAAGGTGTTTTTAGAATTCGCTTAATCTTTGAAACAAAACTGCATTCAAATAATTTGACTTCCGACTCATCTAAGAAAGATATTAAGGGATATTCTTCGATAAATAGAAAATATATGGAAAGCATTAAATAGGGTCTACCTTGAAATAAATGGCCATATCTTCGTCAAAAATTTCACCACTTCAATTATAAAGGTGTTTTTAGAATTCGCTTAATCTTTGGAACAAAACTGCATTAAAATAATTTGACTTCCGACTCATCTAAGAAAGATATTAAGGGATATTCTTCGATAAATAGAAAGTATATGGAAAGCATTAAAAAGGGTCTACCTTGAAATAAATGGCCATATCTTCGTCAAAAATTGCCCCACTTCAATTATAAAGGTGTTTTTAGAATTCGCTTAATCTTTGGAACAAAACTGCATTCAAATAATTTGACTTCCGACTCATCTAAGAAAGATATTAAGGGATATTCTTCGATAAATAGAAAATATATGGAAAGCATTAAATAGGGTCTACCTTGAAATAAATGGCCATATCTTCGTCAAAAATTGCCCCACTTCAATTATAAAGGTGTTTTTAGAATTCGCTTAACCTTTGGAACAAAACTGCATTAAAATAATTTGACTTCCGACTCATCTAAGAAAGATATTAAGGGATATTCTTCGATAAATAGAAAATATATGGAAAGCATTAAATAGGGTCTACCTTGAAATAAATGGCCATATCTTCGTCAAAAATTGCCCCATTTCAATTATAAAGGTGTTTTTAGAATTCACTTGATCTTTGGAACAAAACTGCATTAAAATAATTTTACTTCCGACTCATCTAAGAAAGATATTAAGGGATATTCTTCGATAAATAGAAAATATATGGAAAGCATTAAATAGGGTCTACCTTGAAATAAATAGCCATATCTTCGTCAAAAATTGCCCCACTTCAATTATAAAGGTGTTTTTAGAATTCACTCGATCTTTGGAACAAAACTGCATTAAAACAATTTGACTTCCGACTCATCTAAGAAAGATATTAAGGGATATTCTTCGATAAATAGAAAATATATGGAAAGAATTAAATAGGGTCTACCTTGAAATAAATGGCCATATCTTCGTAAAAAATTGCCCCATTTCAATTATAAAGGTGTTTTTAGAATTCGCTTGATCTTTTGAAACAAAACTGCATTAAAATAATTTGACTTCCGACTCATCTAAGAAAGATATTAAGGGATATTCGATAAATAGAAAATATATGGAGAGCATTAAATAGTGTCTACCTTGAAATAAATGGCCATATCTTCATCTAAAATTGCCCAATTTCAATTATAAAGGTGTTTTTAGAATTCACTTGATCTTTGGAACAAAACTGCATTAAAATAATTTGACTTCCGACTCATCTAAGAAAGATATTAAGGGATATTCTGATAAATAGAAAATATATGGAAAGCATTAAATAGGGTCTACCTTGAAATAAATGGCCATATCTTCGTCAAAAATTGCACCACTTCAATTATAAAGGTGTTTTTAGAATTCGCTTAATCTTTGGAACAAAACTGCATTAAAATAATTTGACTTCCGACTCATCTAAGAAAGATATTAAGGGATATTCTTCGATAAATAGAAAATATATGGAAAGCATTAAATAGGGTCTACCTTGAAATAAATGGCCATATCTTCGTCAAAAATTTCCCCATTTCAATTATAAAGGTGTTTTTAGAATTCACTTGATCTTTGGAAAAAATTGCATGAAAATAATTTGACTTCCGACTCATCTAAAAAAGATATTAAGGGATATTCTTCGATAAATAGAAAATATATGGAAAGCATTAAATAGGGTCTACCTTGAAATAAATGGCCATATCTTCGTCAAAAAATGCCCCACTTCAATTATAAAGGTGTTTTTAGAATTCGCTTGATCTTTGGAACAAAACTGCATTAAAATAATTTGACTTCCGACTCATCTAAGAAAGATATTAAGGGATATTCTTCGATAAATAGAAAATATATGGAAAGCATTAAATAGGGTCTACCTTGAAATAAATGGCCATATCTTCGTCAAAAATTGCCCCATTTCAATTATAAACGTGTTTTTAGAATTCACTCGATCTTTGGAACAAAACTGCATTAAAATAATTTGACTTCCGACTCATCTAAGAAAGATATTAAGGAATATTCTTTGATAAATAGAAAATATATGGAAAGCATTAAATAGGGTCTACCTTGAAATAAATGGCCATATCTTCGTCAAAAAATGCCCCACTTCAATTATAAAGGTGATTTTAGAATTCGCTTAACCTTTGAAACAAAACTGCATTAAAATAATTTGACTTCCGACTCATCTAAGAAAGATATTAAGGGATATTCTTCGATAAATAGAAAATATATGGAAAGCATTAAATAGTGTCTACCTTGAAATAAATAGCCATATCTTCGTCAAAAATTGCCCCATTTCAATTATAAAGGTGTTTTTGGAATTCACTTGATCTTTGGAACAAAACTGCATTAAAATAATTTGACTTCCGACTCATCTAAGAAAGATATTAAGGGATATTCTTTGATAAATAGAAAATATATGGAAAGCATTAAATAGGGTCTACCTTGAAATAAATGGCCATATCTTCGTCAAAAATTGCCCCATTGCAATTATAAAGGTGTTTTTAGAATTCACTCGATCGTTGGAACAAAACTGCATTAAAATAAGTTGACTTCCGACTCATCTAAGAAAGATATTAAGGGATATTCGATAAATAGAAAATATATTGAAAGCATTAAATAGGGTCTACCTTGAAATAAATGGCCATATCTTCGTCAAAAATTGCCCCAATTTAATTATAAAGGTGTTTTTAGAATTCGCTTAATCTTTGAAACAAAACTGCATTAAAATAATTTGACTTCCGACTCATCTAAAAAAGATATTAAGGGATATTCTTCGATAAATAGAAAATATATGGAAAGCATTAAATAGGGTCTACCTTGAAATAAATAGCCATATCTTCGTCAAAAATTGTCCCACTTCAATTATAAAGGTGTTTTTAGAATTCACTCAATCTTTGGAACAAAACTGCATTAAAACAATTTGACTTCCGACTCATCTAAGAAAGACATTAAGGGATATTCTTCGATAAATAGAAAATATATGGAAAGCATTAAATAGGGTCTACCTTGAAATAAATGGCCATATCTTCGTCAAAAATTGCCCCATTTCAATTATAAAGGTGTTTTTAGAATTCACTTGATCTTTGAAATAAAACTGCATTAAAATAATTTGACTTCCGACTCATCTAAGAAAGATATTAAGGGATATTCTTCGATAAATAGAAAATATATGGAAAGCATTAAATAGGGTCTACCTTGAAATAAATGGCCATATCTTCGTCAAAAATTTCCCCATTTCAATTATAAACGTGTTTTTAGAATTCACTCGATCTTTGGAACAAAACTGCATTAAAATAATTTGACTTCCGACTCATCTAAGAAAGATATTAAGGGATATTCTTCGATAAATAGAAAATATATGGAAAGCATTAAATAGGGTCTACCTTGAAATAAATGGCCATATCTTCGTCAAAAATTGCCCCATTTCAATTATAAAGATGTTTTTAGAATTCACTCGATCTTTGGAACAAAACTGCATTAAAACAATTTGACTTCCGACTCATCTAAGAAAGATATTAAGCGATATTCTTCGATAAATAGAAAATATATGGAAAGCATTAAATAGGGTCTACCTTGAAATAAATGGCCATATCTTCGTCAAAAATTGCCCCATTTCAATTATAAAGGTGTTTTTAGAATTCGCTTGATCTTTGGAACAAAACTGCATTAAAATAATTTGACTTCCGACTCATCTAAGAAAGATATTAAGGGATATTCTTCGATAAATAGAAAATATATGGAAAGCATTAAATAGGGTCTACCTTGAAATAAATGGCCATATCTTCGTCAAAAATTTCACCACTTCAATTATAAAGGTGTTTTTAGAATTCGCTTAATCTTTGGAACAAAACTGCATTAAAATAATTTGACTTCCGACTCATCTAAGAAAGATATTAAGGGATATTCTTCGATAAATAGAAAATATATGGAAAGCATTAAATAGGGTCTACCTTGAAATAAATGGCCATATCTTCGTCAAAAATTTCACCACTTCAATTATAAAGGTGTTTTTAGAATTCGCTTAATCTTTGGAACAAAACTGCATTAAAATAATTTGACTTCCGACTCATCTAAGAAAGATATTAAGGGATATTCTTCGATAAATAGAAAATATATGGAAAGCATTAAATAGGGTCTACCTTGAAATAAATGGCCATATCTTCATCTAAAATTGCCCAATTTCAATTATAAAGGTGTTTTTAGAATTCACTTGATCTTTGGAACAAAACTGCATTAAAATAATTTGACTTCCGACTCATCTAAGAAAGATATTAAGGGATATTCTGATAAATAGAAAATATATGGAAAGCATTAAATAAGGTCTACCTTGAAATAAATGGCCATATCTTCGTCAAAAATTTCACCACTTCAATTATAAAGGTGTTTTTAGAATTCGCTTAATCTTTGGAACAAAACTGCATTAAAATAATTTGACTTCCGACTCATCTAAGAAAGATATTAAGGGATATTCTTCGATAAATAGAAAATATATGGAAAGCATTAAATAGGGTCTACCTTGAAATAAATAGCCATATCTTCGTCAAAAATTGCCCCACTTCAATTATAAAGGTGTTTTTAGAATTCACTCAATCTTTGGAACAAAACTGCATTAAAACAATTTGACTTCCGACTCATCTAAGAAAGATATTAAGGGATATTCTTCGATAAATAGAAAATATATGGAAAGCATTAAATAGGGTCTATCTTGAAATAAATGGCCATATCTTCGTCAAAAATTGCCCCATTTCAATTATAAAGGTGTTTTTAGAATTCGCTTGATCTTTGGAAACAAAACTGCATTAAAATAATTTGACTTCCGACTCATCTAAGAAAGATATTAAGGGATATTCGATAAATAGAAAATATATGGAAAGCATTAAATAGGGTCTACCTTGAAATAAATGGCCATATCTTCATCTAAAATTGCCCCATTTCAATTATAAAGGTGTTTTTAGAATTCACTCGATCTTTGGAACAAAACTGCATTAAAATAATTTGACTTCCGACTCATCTAAGAAAGATATTAAGGGATATTCGATAAATAGAAAATATATGGAAAGCATTAAATAGGGTCTACCTTGAAATAAATGGCCATATCTTCGTCAAAAATTGCACCACTTCAATTATAAAGGTGTTTTTAGAATTCGCTTAATCTTTGGAACAAAACTGCATTAAAATAATTTGACTTCCGACTCATCTAAGAAAGATATTAAGGGATATTCTTCGATAAATAGAAAATATATGGAAAGCATTAAATAGGGTCTACCTTGAAATAAATGGCCATATCTTCGTCAAAAATTTCCCCATTTCAATTATAAAGGTGTTTTTAGAATTCACTTGATCTTTGGAAAAAAACTGCATTAAAATAATTTGACTTCCGACTCATCTAAAAAAGATATTAAGGGATATTCTTCGATAAATAGAAAATATATGGAAAGCATTAAATAGGGTCTACCTTGAAATAAATAGCCATATCTTCGTCAAAAATTGCCCCACTTCAATTATAAAGGTGTTTTTAGAATTCGCTTAACCTTTGGAACAAAACTGCATTAAAATAATTTGACTTCCGACTCATCTAAGAAAGATATTAAGGGATATTCTTCGATAAATAGAAAATATATGGAAAGCATTAAATAGGGTCTACCTTGAAATAAATGGCCATATCTTCGTCAAAAATTTCCCCATTTCAATTATAAAGGTGTTTTTAGAATTCACTCGATCTTTGGAACAAAACTGCATTAAAATAATTTGACTTCCGACTCATCTAAGAAAGATATTAAGGGATATTCTTCGATAAATAGAAAATATATGGAAAGCATTAAATAGGGTCTACCTTGAAATAAATAGCCATATCTTCGTCAAAAATTGCCCCACTTCAATTATAAAGGTGTTTTTAGAATTCGCTTAACCTTTGGAACAAAACTGCATTAAAATAATTTTGACTTCCGACTCATCTAAGAAAGATATTAAGGGATATTCTTCGATAAATAGAAAATATATGGAAAGCATTAAATAGGGTCTACCTTGAAATAAATGGCCATATCTTCGTCAAAAATTGCCCCATTCCAATTATAAAGGTGTTTTTGGAATTCACTTGATCTTTGGAACAAAACTGCATTAAAATAATTTGACTTCCGACTCATCTAAGAAAGATATTAAGGGATATTCTTTGATAAATAGAAAATATATGGAAAGCATTAAATAGGGTCTACCTTGAAATAAATGGCCATATCTTCGTCAAAAATTGCCCCATTTCAATTATAAAGGTGTTTTTAGAATTCACTCGATCTTTGGAACAAAACTGCATTAAAATAATTTGACTTCCGACTCATCTAAGAAAGATATTAAGGGATATTCTTCGATAAATAGAAAATATATTGAAAGCATTAAATAGGGTCTACCTTGAAATAAATGGCCATATCTTCGTCAAAAATTGCCCCAATTTAATTATAAAGGTGTTTTTAGAATTCGCTTAATCTTTGAAACAAAACTGCATTAAAATAATTTGACTTCCGACTCATCTAAAAAAGATATTAAGGGATATTCTTCGATAAATAGAAAATATATGGAAAGCATTAAATAGGGTCTACCTTGAAATAAATGGCCATATCTTCGTCAAAAATTGCCCCACTTCAATTATAAAGGTGTTTTTAGAATTCACTCAATCTTTGGAACAAAACTGCATTAAAATAATTTGACTTCCGACTCATCTAAGAAAGATATTAAGGGATATTCTTCGATAAATAGAAAATATATGGAAAGCATTAAATAGGGTCTACCTTGAAATAAATGGCCATATCTTCGTCAAAAATTGCCCCATTTCAATTATAAAGGTGTTTTTAGAATTCACTCGATCTTTGAAACAAAACTGCATTAAAATAATTTGACTTCCGACTCATCTAAGAAAGATATTAAGGGATATTCGATAAATAGAAAATATATTGAAAGCATTAAATAGGGTCTACCTTGAAATAAATGGCCATATCTTCGTCAAAAATTGCCCCATTTCAATTATAAAGGTGTTTTTAGAATTCACTCGATCTTTGGAACAAAACTGCATTAAAATAATTTGACTTCCGACTCATCTAAGAAAGATATTAAGGGATATTCTTCGATAAATAGAAAATATATGGAAAGCATTAAATAGGGTCTACCTTGAAATAAATGGCCATATCTTCGTCAAAAATTGCCCCACTTCAATTATAAAGGTGTTTTTAGAATTCACTCAATCTTTGGAACAAAACTGCATTAAAATAATTTGACTTCCGACTCATCTAAGAAAGATATTAAGGGATATTCTTCGATAAATAGAAAATATATGGAAAGCATTAAATAGGGTCTACCTTGAAATAAATGGCCATATCTTCGTCAAAAATTGCCCCACTTCAATTATAAAGGTGTTTTTAGAATTCGCTTAACCTTTGGAACAAAACTGCATTAAAATAATTTGACTTCCGACTCATCTAAGAAAGATATTAAGGGATATTCTTCGATAAATAGAAAATATATGGAAAGCATTAAATAGGGTCTACCTTGAAATAAATGGCCATATCTTCGTCAAAAATTGCCCCATTTCAATTATAAAGGTGTTTTTAGAATTCACTCGATCTTTGGAACAAAACTGCATTAAAATAATTTGACTTCCGACTCATCTAAGAAAGATATTAAGGGATATTCTTCGATAAATAGAAAATATATGGAAAGCATTAAATAGGGTCTACCTTGAAATAAATGGCCATATCTTCGTCAAAAATTGCCCCACTTCAATTATAAAGGTGTTTTTAGAATTCGCTTAACCTTTGGAACAAAACTGCATTAAAATAATTTGACTTCCGACTCATCTAAGAAAGATATTAAGGGATATTCTTCGATAAATAGAAAATATATGGAAAGCATTAAATAGGGTCTACCTTGAAATAAATGGCCATATCTTCGTCAAAAATTGCCCCATTTCAATTATAAAGGTGTTTTTAGAATTCACTTGATCTTTGGAACAAAACTGCATTAAAATAATTTGACTTCCGACTCATCTAAAAAAGATATTAAGGGATATTCTTCGATAAATAGAAAATATATGGAAAGCATTAAATAGGGTCTACCTTGAAATAAATGGCCATATCTTCGTCAAAAATTGCCCCACTTCAATTATAAAGGTGTTTTTAGAATTCGCTTAACCTTTGGAACAAAACTGCATTAAAATAATTTGACTTCCGACTCATCTAAGAAAGATATTAAGGGATATTCTTCGATAAATAGAAAATATATGGAAAGCATTAAATAGGGTCTACCTTGAAATAAATAGCCATATCTTCGTCAAAAATTGCCCCACTTCAATTATAAAGGTGTTTTTAGAATTCGCTTAACCTTTGGAACAAAACTGCATTAAAATAATTTGACTTCCGACTCATCTAAGAAAGATATTAAGGGATATTCTTCGATAAATAGAAAATATATGGAAAGCATTAAATAGGGTCTACCTTGAAATAAATGGCCATATCTTCGTCAAAAATTGCCCCATTCCAATTATAAAGGTGTTTTTAGGAATTCACTTGATCTTTGAAACAAAACTGCATTAAAATAATTTGACTTCCGACTCATCTAAGAAAGATATTAAGGGATATTCTTTGATAAATAGAAAATATATGGAAAGCATTAAATAGGGTCTACCTTGAAATAAATGGCCATATCTTCGTCAAAAATTGCCCCATTTCAATTATAAAGGTGTTTTTAGAATTCACTTGATCTTTGGAACAAAACTGCATTAAAATAATTTGACTTCCGACTCATCTAAGAAAGATATTAAGGGATATTCGATAAATAGAAAATATATGGAAAGCATTAAATAGGGTCTACCTTGAAATAAATGGCCATATCTTCGTCAAAAATTGCCCCAATTTAATTATAAAGGTGTTTTTAGAATTCGCTTAATCTTTGAAACAAAACTGCATTAAAATAATTTGACTTCCGACTCATCTAAAAAAGATATTAAGGGATATTCTTCGATAAATAGAAAATATATGGAAAGCATTAAATAGGGTCTACCTTGAAATAAATGGCCATATCTTCGTCAAAAATTGCCCCACTTCAATTATAAAGGTGTTTTTAGAATTCACTCAATCTTTGGAACAAAACTGCATTAAAACAATTTGACTTCCGACTCATCTAAGAAAGATATTAAGGGATATTCTTCGATAAATAGAAAATATATGGAAAGCATTAAATAGGGTCTACCTTGAAATAAATGGCCATATCTTCGTCAAAAATTGCCCCATTTCAATTATAAAGGTGTTTTTAGAATTCACTCGATCTTTGAAACAAAACTGCATTAAAATAATTTGACTTCCGACTCATCTAAGAAAGATATTAAGGGATATTCTTCGATAAATAGAAAATATATGGAAAGCATTAAATAGGGTCTACCTTGAAATAAATGGCCATATCTTCGTCAAAAATTGCCCCATTTCAATTATAAAGGTGTTTTTAGAATTCACTCGATCTTTGGAACAAAACTGCATTAAAATAATTTGACTTCCGACTCATCTAAGAAAGATATTAAGGGATATTCTTCGATAAATAGAAAATATATGGAAAGCATTAAATAGGGTCTACCTTGAAATAAATGGCCATATCTTCGTCAAAAATTGCCCCATTTCAATTATAAACGTGTTTTTAGAATATCACTCGATCTTTGGAACAAAACTGCATTAAAATAATTTGACTTCCGACTCATCTAAGAAAGATATTAAGGGATATTCTTCGATAAATAGAAAATATATGGAAAGCATTAAATAAGGTCTACCTTGAAATAAATGGCCATATCTTCGTCAAAAAATGCCCCACTTCAATTATAATGGTGTTTTTAGAATTCGCTTAACCTTTGGAACAAAACTGCATTAAAATAATTTGACTTCCGACTCATCTAAGAAAGATATTAAGGGATATTCTTCGATAAATAGAAAATATATGGAAAGCATTAAATAGGGTCTACCTTGAAATAAATGGCCATATCTTCGTCAAAAATTGCCCCATTTCAATTATAAAGGTGTTTTTAGAATTCACTTGATCTTTGGAACAAAACTGCATTAAAATAATTTGACTTCCGACTCATCTAAGAAAGATATTAAGGGATATTCTTCGATAAATAGAAAATATATGGAAAGCATTAAATAGGGTCTACCTTGAAATAAATGGCCATATCTTCGTCAAAAATTGCCCCATTTCAATTATAAACGTGTTTTTAGAATTCACTCGATCTTTGGAACAAAACTGCATTAAAATAATTTGACTTCCGACTCATCTAAGAAAGATATTAAGGGATATTCTTCGATAAATAGAAAATATATGGAAAGCATTAAATAGGGTCTACCTTGAAATAAATAGCCATATCTTCGTCAAAAAATGCCCCACTTCAATTATAAAGGTGTTTTTAGAATTCACTTAACCTTTGGAACAAAACTGCATTAAAATAATTTGACTTCCGACTCATCTAAGAAAGATATTAAGGGATATTCTTCGATAAATAGAAAATATATGGAAAGCATTAAATAGGGTCTACCTTGAAATAAATGGCCATATTTTCGTCAAAAATTGCCCCATTCCAATTATAAAGGTGTTTTTGGAATTCACTTGATCTTTGGAACAAAACTGCATTAAAATAATTTGACTTCCGACTCATCTAAGAAAGATATTAAGGGACATTCTTTGATAAATAGAAAATATATGGAAAGCATTAAATAGGGTCTACCTTGAAATAAATGGCCATATCTTCGTCAAAAATTGCCCCATTGCAATTATAAAGGTGTTTTTAGAATTCACTCGATCTTTGGAACAAAACTGCATTAAAATAAGTTGACTTCCGACTCATCTAAGAAAGATATTAAGGGATATTCTGATAAATAGAAAATATATTGAAAGCATTAAATAGGGTCTACCTTGAAATAAATGGCCATATCTTCGTCAAAAATTGCCCCAATTTAATTATAAAGGTGTTTTTAGAATTCGCTTAATCTTTGAAACAAAACTGCATTAAAATAATTTGACTTCCGACTCATCTAAAAAAGATATTAAGGGATATTCTTCGATAAATAGAAAATATATGGAAAGCATTAAATAGGGTCTACCTTGAAATAAATGGCCATATCTTCGTCAAAAATTGCCCCATTTCAATTATAAAGGTGTTTTTAGAATTCACTCGATCTTTGGAACAAAACTGCATTAAAACAATTTGACTTCCGACTCATCTAAGAAAGACATTAAGGGATATTCGATAAATAGAAAATATATGGAAAGCATTAAATAGGGTCTACCTTGAAATAAATAGCCATATCTTCGTCAAAAATTGCCCCACTTCAATTATAAAGGTGTTTTTAGAATTCGCTTAACCTTTGGAATAAAACTGCATTAAAATAATTTGACTTCCGACTCATCTAAGAAAGATATTAAGGGATATTCTTCGATAAATAGAAAATATATGGAAAGCATTAAATAGGGTCTACCTTGAAATAAATGGCCATATCTTCGTCAAAAATTTCCCCATTTCAATTATAAACGTGTTTTTAAAATTCACTCGATCTTTGAAACAAAACTGCATTAAAATAATTTGACTTCCGACTCATCTAAGAAAGATATTAAGGGATATTCTTCGATAAATAGAAAATATATGGAAAGCATTAAATAGGGTCTACCTTGAAATAAATAGCCATATCTTCGTCAAAAAATGCCCCACTTCAATTATAAAGGTGTTTTTAGAATTCACTCGATCTTTGGAACAAAACTGCATTAAAATAATTTGACTTCCGACTCATCTAAGAAAGATATTAAGGGATATTCTTCGATAAATAGAAAATATATGGAAAGCATTAAATAGGGTCTACCTTGAAATAAATAGCCATATCTTCGTCAAAAATTGCCCCACTTCAATTATAAAGATGTTTTTAGAATTCACTCAATCTTTGGAACAAAACTGCATTAAAACAATTTGACTTCCGACTCATCTAAGAAAGATATTAAGGGATATTCTTCGATAAATAGAAAATATATGGAAAGCATTAAATAGGGTCTACCTTGAAATAAATGGCCATATCTTCGTCAAAAATTGCCCCATTTCAATTATAAAGGTGTTTTTAGAATTCGCTTGATCTTTGGAACAAAACTGCATTAAAATAATTTGACTTCCGACTCATCTAAGAAAGATATTAAGGGATATTCTTCGATAAATAGAAAATATATGGAAAGCATTAAATAGGGTCTACCTTGAAATAAATGGCCATATCTTCGTCAAAAATTGCCCCACTTCAATTATAAAGGTGTTTTTAGAATTCGCTTAATCTTTGAAACAAAACTGCATTAAAATAATTTGACTTCCGACTCATCTAATAAAGATATTAAGGGATATTCTTCGATAAATAGAAAATATATGGAAAGCATTAAATAGGGTCTACCTTGAAATAAATGGCCGTATCTTCGTCAAAAATTTCACCACCTCAATTATAAAGGTGTTTTTAGAATTCGCTTAATCTTTGGAACAAAACTGCATTAAAATAATTTGACTTCCGACTCATCTAAGAAAGATATTAAGGGATATTCTTCGATAAATAGAAAATATATGGAAAGCATTAAATAGGGTCTACCTTGAAATAAATGGCCATATCTTCGTCAAAAATTTCACCACTTCAATTATAAAGGTGTTTTTAGAATTCGCTTAATCTTTGAAACAAAACTGCATTAAAATAATTTGACTTCCGACTCATCTAAGAAAGATATTAAGGGATATTCTTCGATAAATAGAAAATATATGGAAAGCATTAAATAGGGTCTACCTTGAAATAAATAGCCATATCTTCATCTAAAATTGCCCAATTTCAATTATAAAGGTGTTTTTAGAATTCACTTGATCTTTGGAACAAAACTGCATTAAAATAATTTGACTTCCGACTCATCTAAGAAAAATATTAAGGGATATTCTTGATAAATAGAAAATATATGGAAAGCATTAAATAGGGTCTACCTTGAAATAAATGGCCATATCTTCGTCAAAAATTTCACCACTTCAATTATAAAGGTGTTTTTAGAATTCGCTTAATCTTTGGAACAAAACTGCATTAAAATAATTTGACTTCCGACTCATCTAAGAAAGATATTAAGGGATATTCTTCGATAAATAGAAAATATATGGAAAGCATTAAATAGGGTCTACCTTGAAATAAATAGCCATATCTTCGTCAAAAATTGCCCCACTTCAATTATAAAGGTGTTTTTAGAATTCGCTTAACCTTTGGAACAAAACTGCATTAAAATAATTTGACTTCCGACTCATCTAAGAAAGATATTAAGGGATATTCTTCGATAAATAGAAAATATATGGAAAGCATTAAATAGGGTCTACCTTGAAATAAATAGCCATATCTTCGTCAAAAAATGCCCCACTTCAATTATAAAGGTGTTTTTAGAATTCGCTTGATCTTTGGAACAAAACTGCATTAAAATAATTTGACTTCCGACTCATCTAAGAAAGATATTAAGGGATATTCTTCGATAAATAGAAAATATATGGAAAGCATTAAATAGGGTCTACCTTGAAATAAATACCCATATCTTCGTCAAAAATTGCCCCACTTCAATTATAAAGGTGTTTTTAGAATTCACTCAATCTTTGGAACAAAACTGCATTAAAACAATTTGACTTCCGACTCATCTAAGAAAGATATTAAGGGATATTCTTGATAAATAGAAAATATATGGAAAGCATTAAATAGGGTCTACCTTGAAATAAATGGCCATATCTTCGTCAAAAATTGCACCACTTCAATTATAAAGGTGTTTTTAGAATTCGCTTAATCTTTGAAACAAAACTGCATTAAAATAATTTGACTTCCGACTCATCTAAGAAAGATATTAAGGGATATTCTTCGATAAATAGAAAATATATGGAAAGCATTAAATAGGGTCTACCTTGAAATAAATGGCCATATCTTCGTCAAAAATTGCCCCATTTCAATTATAAAGGTGTTTTCAGAATTCACTTGATCTTTGGAAAAAAACTGCATTAAAATAATTTGACTTCCGACTCATCTAAGAAAGATATTAAGGGATATACTTCGATAAATAGAAAATATATGGAAAGCATTAAATAGGGTCTACCTTGAAATAAATGGCCATATCTTCGTCAAAAATTGCCCCATTTCAATTATAAAGGTGTTTTTAGAATTCACTCGATCTTTGGAACAAAACTGCATTAAAATAATTTGACTTCCGACTCATCTAAGAAAGATATTAAGGGATATTCTTCGATAAATAGAAAATATATGGAAAGCATTAAATAGGGTCTACCTTGAAATAAATGGCCATATCTTCGTCAAAAATTTCCCCATTTCAATTATAAAGGTGTTTTTAGAATTTACTCGATCTTTGGAACAAAACTGCATTAAAATAATTTGACTTCCCGACTCATCTAAAAAAGATATTAAGGGATATTCTTCGATAAATAGAAAATATATGGAAAGCATTAAATAGGGTCTACCTTGAAATAAATAGCCATATCTTCGTCAAAAATTGCCCCACTTCAATTATAAAGGTGTTTTTAGAATTCGCTTGATCTTTGGAACAAAACTGCATTAAAATAATTTGACTTCCGACTCATCTAAGAAAGATATTAAGGGATATTCTTCGATAAATAGAAAATATATGGAAAGCATTAAATAGGGTCTACCTTGAAATAAATGGCCATATCTTCGTCAAAAATTGCCCCATTCCAATTATAAAGGTGTTTTTAGGAATTCACTTGATCTTTGGAACAAAACTGCATTAAAATAATTTGACTTCCGACTCATCTAAGAAAGATATTAAGGGATATTCTTGATAAATAGAAAATATATTGAAAGCATTAAATAGGGTCTACCTTGAAATAAATGGCCATATCTTCGTCAAAAATTGCCCCAATTTAATTATAAAGGTGTTTTTAGAATTCGCTTAATCTTTGAAACAAAACTGAATTAAAATAATTTGACTTCCGACTCATCTAAAAAAGATATTAAGGGATATTCTTCGATAAATAGAAAATATATGGAAAGCATTAAATAGGGTCTACCTTGAAATAAATGGCCATATCTTCGTCAAAAATTGCCCCACTTCAATTATAAAGGTGTTTTTAGAATTCGCTTAATCTTTGAAACAAAACTGCATTAAAATAATTTGACTTCCGACTCATCTAAGAAAGATATTAAGGGATATTCTTCGATAAATAGAAAATATATGGAAAGCATTAAATAGGGTCTACCTTGAAATAAATGGCCATATCTTCGTCAAAAATTGCCCCATTTCAATTATAAAGGTGTTTTTAGAATTCACTTGATCTTTGGAACAAAACTGCATTAAAATAATTTGACTTCCGACTCATCTAAGAAAGATATTAAGGGATATTCTTCGATAAATAGAAAATATATGGAAAGCATTAAATAGGGTCTACCTTGAAATAAATGGCCATATCTCTCGTCTAAAATTGCCATATTTCAAATATAAAGGTATTTTTAGAATTTACTCGATCTTTGGAACAAAACTGCATTAAAATAATTTGACTTCCCGACTCATCTAAGAAAGATATTAAGGGATATTCTTCGATAAATAGAAAATATATGGAAAGCATTAAATAGGGTCTACCTTGAAATAAATAGCCATATCTTCGTCAAAAATTGCCCCACTTCAATTATAAAGGTGTTTTTAGAATTCGCTTAACCTTTGGAACAAAACTGCATTAAAATAATTTGACTTCCGACTCATCTAAGAAAGATATTAAGGGATATTCTTCGATAAATAGAAAATATATGGAAAGCATTAAATAGGGTCTACCTTGAAATAAATGGCCATATCTTCGTCAAAAATTGCCCCATTCCAATTATAAAGGTGTTTTTAGGAATTCACTTGATCTTTGGAACAAAACTGCATTAAAATAATTTGACTTCCGACTCATCTAAGAAAGATATTAAGGGATATTCTTGATAAATAGAAAATATATGGAAAGCATTAAATAGGGTCTACCTTGAAATAAATGGCCATATCTTCGTCAAAAATTGCCCCAATTTAATTATAAAGGTGTTTTTAGAATTCGCTTAATCTTTGAAACAAAACTGCATTAAAATAATTTGACTTCCGACTCATCTAAGAAAGATATTAAGGGATATTCTTCGATAAATAGAAAATATATGGAAAGCATTAAATAGGGTCTACCTTGAAATAAATGGCCATATCTTCGTCAAAAATTGCCCCATTTCAATTATAAAGGTGTTTTTAGAATTCGCTTAACCTTTGGAACAAAACTGCATTAAAATAATTTGACTTCCGACTCATCTAAGAAAGATATTAAGGGATATTCTTCGATAAATAGAAAATATATGGAAAGCATTAAATAGGGTCTACCTTGAAATAAATGGCCATATCTTCGTCAAAAATTGCCCCATTTCAATTATAAAGGTGTTTTTAGAATTCACTCGATCTTTGGAACAAAACTGCATTAAAATAATTTGACTTCCGACTCATCTAAGAAAGATATTAAGGGATATTCTTCGATAAATAGAAAATATATGGAAAGCATTAAATAGGGTCTACCTTGAAATAAATGGCCATATCTTCGTCAAAAATTGCCCCATTTCAATTATAAAGGTGTTTTTAGAATTCGCTTAATCTTTGAAACAAAACTGCATTAAAATAATTTGACTTCCGACTCATCTAAAAAAGATATTAAGGGATATTCTTCGATAAATAGAAAATATATGGAAAGCATTAAATAGGGTCTACCTTGAAATAAATGGCCATATCTTCGTCAAAAATTGCACCACTTCAATTATAAAGGTGTTTTTAGAATTCGCTTAATCTTTGAAACAAAACTGCATTAAAATAATTTGACTTCCGACTCATCTAAGAAAGATATTAAGGGATATTCTTCGATAAATAGAAAATATATGGAAAGCATTAAATAGGGTCTACCTTGAAATAAATGGCCATATCTTCGTCAAAAATTGCCCCATTTCAATTATAAAGGTGTTTTTAGAATTCACTCGATCTTTGGAACAAAACTGCATTAAAATAATTTGACTTCCGACTCATCTAAGAAAGATATTAAGGGATATTCTTCGATAAATAGAAAATATATGGAAAGCATTAAATAGGGTCTACCTTGAAATAAATGGCCATATCTTCGTCAAAAATTGCCCCATTTCAATTATAAAGGTGTTTTTAGAATTCACTTGATCTTTGGAACAAAACTGCATTAAAATAATTTGACTTCCGACTCATCTAAGAAAGATATTAAGGGATATTCTTCGATAAATAGAAAATATATGGAAAGCATTAAATAGGGTCAACCTTGAAATAAATGGCCATATCTTCGTCAAAAATTTCCCCATTTCAATTATAAAGGTGTTTTTAGAATTCACTCGATCTTTGGAACAAAACTGCATTAAAATAATTTGACTTCCGACTCATCTAAGAAAGATATTAAGGGATATTCTTCGATAAATAGAAAATATATGGAAAGCATTAAATAGGGTCTACCTTGAAATAAATGGCCCTATCTTCCTTAAAAATTGCCCCACTTCAATTATAATGGTGTTTTTAGAATTCGCTCGATCTTTGGAACAAAACTGCATTAAAATAATTTGACTTCCGACTCCTCTAACAACGATATTAACGGATATTCTTCGATAAATAGAAAATATATGGAAAGCATTAAATAGGGTCTACCTTGAAATAAATGGCCATATCTTCGTCAAAAATTGCCCCACTTCAATTATAAAGGTGTTTTTAGAATTCGCTTAATCTTTGAAACAAAACTGCATTAAAATAATTTGACTTCCGACTCATCTAAAAAAGATATTAAGGGATATTCTTCGATAAATAGAAAATATATGGAAAGCATTAAATAGGGTCTACCTTGAAATAAATGGCCATATCTTCGTCAAAAATTGCCCCATTTCAATTATAAAGGTGTTTTTAGAATTCGCTCAATCTTTGGAACAAAACTGCATTAAAATAATTTGACTTCCGACTCATCTAAGAAAGATATTAAGGGATATTCGATAAATAGAAAATATATGGAAAGCATTAAATAGGGTCTACCTTGAAATAAATGGCCATATCTTCGTCAAAAATTGCCCCATTTCAATTATAAAGGTGTTTTTAGAATTCACTTGATCTTTGGAACAAAACTGCATTAAAATAATTTGACTTCCGACTCATCTAAGAAAGATATTAAGGGATATTCTTCGATAAATAGAAAATATATGGAAAGCATTAAATAGGGTCTACCTTGAAATAAATGGCCATATCTTCGTCAAAAATTGCCCCATTTCAATTATAAAGGTGTTTTTAGAATTCACTCGATCTTTGGAACAAAACTGCATTAAAATAATTTGACTTCCGACTCATCTAAGAAAGATATTAAGGGATATTCGATAAATAGAAAATATATTGAAAGCATTAAATAGGGTCTACCTTGAAATAAATGGCCATATCTTCGTCAAAAATTGCCCCAATTTAATTATAAAGGTGTTTTTAGAATTCGCTTAATCTTTGAAACAAAACTGCATTAAAATAATTTGACTTCCGACTCATCTAAAAAAGATATTAAGGGATATTCTTCGATAAATAGAAAATATATGGAAAGCATTAAATAGGGTCTACCTTGAAATAAATGGCCATATCTTCGTCAAAAATTGCCCCACTTCAATTATAAAGGTGTTTTTAGAATTCACTCAATCTTTGGAACAAAACTGCATTAAAATAATTTGACTTCCGACTCATCTAAGAAAGATATTAAGGGATATTCTTCGATAAATAGAAAATATATGGAAAGCATTAAATAGGGTCAACCTTGAAATAAATGGCCATATCTTCGTCAAAAATTGCCCCATTTCAATTATAAAGGTGTTTTTAGAATTCACTCAATCTTTGGAACAAAACTGCATTAAAATAATTTGACTTCCGACTCATCTAAGAATATTAAGGGATACTCGATAAATAGAAAATATATGGAAAGCATTAAATAGGGTCTACCTTGAAATAAATGGCCATATCTTCGTCAAAAATTGCCCCATTTCAATTATAAAGGTGTTTTTAGAATTCACTTAATCTTTGGAACAAAACTGCATTAAAAGAATTTGACTTCCGACTCATCCAAAAAAGATATTAAGGGATATTCTTCGATAAATAGAAAATATATTGAAAGCATTAAATAGGGTCTACCTTGAAATAAATGGCCATATCTTCGTCAAAAATTGCCCCACTTCAATTATAAAGGTGTTTTTAGAATTCGCTTAATCTTTGAAACAAAACTGCATTAAAATAATTTGACTTCCGACTCATCTAAAAAAGATATTAAGGGATATTCTTCGATAAATAGAAAATATATGGAAAGCATTAAATAGGGTCTACCTTGAAATAAATGGCCATATCTTCGTCAAAAATTGCCCCACTTCAAATATAAAGGTGTTTTTAGAATTCACTTGATCTTTGGAACAAAACTGCATTAAAATAATTTGACTTCCGACTCATCTAAGAAAGATATTAAGGGATATTCTTCGATAAATAGAAAATATATGGAAAGCATTAAATAGGGTCTACCTTGAAATAAATGGCCATATCTTCGTCAAAAATTGCCCCAATTTCAATTATAAAGGTGTTTTTAGAATTCACTTGATCTTTGGTACAAAACTGCATTAAAATAATTTGACTTCCGACTCATCTAAGAAAGATATTAAGGGATATTCTTCGATAAATAGAAAAGATATGGAAAGCATTAAATAGGGTCTACCTTGAAATAAATGGCCATATCTTCGTCAAAAATTGCCCCATTTCAATTATAAAGGTGTTTTTAGAATTCACTTGATCTTTGAAACAAAACTGCATTAAAATAATTTGACTTCCGACTCATCTAAGAAAGATATTAAGGGATATTCTTCGATAAATAGAAAATATATGGAAAGCATTAAATAGGGTCTACCTTGAAATAAATAGCCATATCTTCGTCAAAAATTGCCCCATTTCAATTGTAAAGGTGTGTTTAGAATTCACTTGATCTTTGGAACAAAACTGCATTAAAATAATTTGACTTCCGACTCATCTAAAAAAGATATTAAGGGATATTCTTCGATAAATAGAAAATATATGGAAAGCATTAAATAGGGTCTACCTTGAAATAAATAGCCATATCTTCGTCAAAAATTGCCCCATTTTAATTATAAAGGTGTTTTTAGAATTCACTTAATCTTTGGAACAAAACTGCATTAAAATAATTTGACTTCCGACTCATCTAAAAAAGATATTAAGGGATATTCTTCGATAAATAGAAAATATATGGAAAGCATTAAATAGGGTCAACCTTGAAATAAATGGCCATATCTTCGTCAAAAATTGCCCCATTAAAATTATAAAGGTGTTTTTAGAATTCACTTGATCTTTGGAACAAAACTGCATTAAAATAATCTGACTTCCGACTCATCTTAAAAAGATATTAAGGGATATTCTTCGATAAATAGAAAATATATGGAAAGCATTAAATAGGGTCTACCTTGAAATAAATGGCCATATCTTCGTCAAAAATTGCCCCATTTCAATTATAAAGGTGTTTTTAGAATTCACTCAATCTTTGGAACAAAACTGCATTAAAATAATTTGACTTCCGACTCATCTAAGAAAGATATTAAGGGATATTCTTCGATAAATAGAAAATATATGGAAAGCATTAAATAGGGTCTACCTTGAAATAAATGGCCATATCTTCGTCAAAAATTGCCCCATTTCAATTATAAAGGTGTTTTTAGAATTCACTTGATCTTTGGAAACAAACTGCATTAAAATAATTTGACTTCCGACTCATCTAAGAAAGATATTAAGGGATATTCTTCGATAAATAGAAAATATATGGAAAGCATTAAATAGGGTCTACCTTGAAATAAATGGCCATATCTTCACCTTTATAATTGACGAAGATATTCTTGGGCGATTTCCATTTCTTCCCGTAGACTGGCTAGGCGCATATCTAATTTCTCCAATATAGGGTTATTTCGCCTCGCCGAACGATCCGTTTGATAAGCCTCCTCGTTGGATGATTTTAACATTTCCTCCTCCATAGCTTTCTGCGATGTTGAGGGTTCCGTCGTAGTTAAAACCATCTTCTCCTTAGGTTTCTCCTTACTTTTGTACAATGTGACTTCAGCCATAGTTGACTCGAATATTTTCTTATTGAAATATTCGTGGTCGATCCGTCCGATGCTCACTAGCTTCGAGTTATTTAACCGAAACTCGGCTAAAATCTTCTCAAACGAGGTCGGGCTTGCACTTTGGTTGATCATTTTTTGCACTTGCTCCCTGAGTTTGGCTTGAGCCTTCAGTAGTTCGATTTGCTTGTCCGACATCATTATCACTATTTTTCAGTTGTTTTTTATAAATCGCTAAAAATATTTTTAGATTCGACGAACAAATTCGAACTCTGAACGCGGCGCGAAATTCAATTTATACAGATTACGTATAGTGTAAAACTGTATTTCCAGATTCGACGATTAGTTTCGATCTCTGGACACGGTTTTCGAAGGACCAAACTTTATACAGATTACGTATAGTGTAAAACTGTATTTCCAGATTCGACGATTAGTTTCGAACTCTGGATCCGGCTCGAAGGACCAAAATGTATAAATAATATACACTCGCGAGCTTGAGTTGTAAATTCAGACTGCCTTGCTCTGACGAGCAAGACCTTATTTTATTGAAAAATCTTAAAACTAAATACATATGTTGCCTTAGAATTTAACGCAGTCGCTTGTAAGACGACCACAGTGTAATGTCGCTATCTTTTGGGATATTCTAAGAATAGCGGGACCCGACCTTAGGTACCTAACCTTGAGTGGGCTGCATGAACCCGCTAGCTGATACCCAGAACAACACATGTTCATACTTGAACAATAGTAAATACCCAAATCAAGTACGGCGAGCGTATTTGAGCATTTCCATTCACGTTCTGTTGTCGCCTTCGAGTCATTTATCACCAGTGGTAAACATACATTTTAATTGCAATCATTGTCGAACCGTGCAAGGATCGTGAAAGTGGGGCTTGTCCTCGAGTTCTTGGTTTCTCCCACGGCATGGAATCTGTAAAAAAAAAAACCAAATGGAAAACAATTATAATAATTAATATATATATAATTCGTTATACAGAAATACCCGTATTCGTAATACAATCACTCATTCCGGAGTAGACGAGTAGGCTCAATTTGGCCGGATCTTTGCTCGTAAACGAAATACCCGTGTGCGATTCCCGGGGAGGCGGATTTTGCCATTGTGACTGTGCACGCCTCGCGTATCCAATATATACAAATCATTCAGATATCTAAAAGTAATTTAAATTTTAAAAATGAACACTATTAATATCGAATATTTAATTGAGAAATTGCTTACTCTCATTTTATATATATATTTAAGATTTTTCTCTTTCGACTGAGGGATAGTCGAAATTAAAAATTTTAAAAATATTGAATATGAAAATGTATTTTTAATTTAATAAGCTTTATATTTTAATCGAAACGAACTACTAATAAATATATTTTTAGCACCAATTGAATATTGTTTTTGGTATTAAACAAACCACTAATAATATTAACATTTATTGCTACATACTAATAAATATAATTATTATTATTGCAAAGAAACCAAAGTAGAAAAAAGGCAACTTATTTACAACTACTAATATTAATTAATAATTGACACCTACTTGGGAATATTATTTTTTGGGATCATCCGATTCATTGCCCAGTCCGCCAAACAGGAATATTTTCTCGCCGACCATCGTGAAGCTGTGCCCCAACCGGGGGCAGGGTGTGACACCGTTATCCGGTGTCTCAGGGTACATTTTGCGCCATCCCCATTTGATTGCTTGCAACTCGTAAAGTTCATTTGGATATTTGCCATATTCAATCATGCCGCTAAAGACAAACATGCGGGTGCCTTCCACAACAAATTCATAAGCGGCACAACCATTTGGCACATCGCGCTTCAACACGGGCACATACCATTGATTGGTGACTAAATTAATTATTGGAAATTGACAATTAGCAATTGAAATTATCAATTGTAGCGTGCTGACTCAGATTGGCAGTCGTGACTAGATATGCCGTGTTTTCAATTATCGATTGTAGTGTGACGATAGTACAGGGAGCCGAACTGGATCATCGATCTATATATCGATAAGCGCAACTCATTTTGGCTAGCGAGAGAAGAATATTTTTTGTTTAAATATAAATCTATTATAAAATAAAAATATAGCTGGAATGGATAATATGCACATTTAAAACCAAACTTTAATTAAGCATTAATAATTAATAGCAAAAGAATATTTTTTTGATTCTATATTAATTGTTATAATAAAATAAAATATTCAATAAAAATATAACTTAAATAAATTGTTTATATAAAGATATCAACGATAAAACAATAAGTTAACCAATAACTAATTATTTTTATTCATTTAATTTGCCTATCGATGTTTTCATGAAAAAATAAAAATATAACTTGAATGAACTAATTTCTAATACATTTTAAGTATATATCGATACACATAATAAAAATAAACTACAATTTTTATTGATAATTTTAATTAATTTAAAATAATATCGCTAAGCAGTTGTGCCCAGACGGCGACGCGTCGATAAATGTGCAGTGTACCTGTTCGTACCGTTACACGCATGCTCATAAAAGGCCGTTCTTAATTTATCTGCGATGTTGTCGCAGCAAAGTTAAGTGAAATAACGCTGACCACTGCAAAATTTTCGTCGCGTTGTCGTCTGGACACAATTGCGCCCAGAGATTACTATTTAATCACATTTTACAATATTATCACAAATCTACTAACGTTTATTTTAGGTCTTAATGGTTTTCTTTCTCAGAACTTTTCACTTTAATTTATTATATTTTTCATTTTTTTTTTTACAGGTTTTCCCTAATCTGTTATCTATTTTACATTGGCCAATATTTCAGTTTTATTTTTTTAAGCCATTTAATATGAAACTTGAATTTTGAAATTCAAATTCGGCTCAATTTGCCCGGATCTTTGCTCGTAAACGAAATACCCGTGTGCGATTCCCGGGGAGGCGGATTTTGCCATTGTGACTGTGCACGCCTCGCGTATCCAATATATACAAATCATTCAGATATCTAAAAGTAAGTTAAATTTTAAAAAATGAACACTATTAATATCGAATATTTAGCTGAGAAATTGCTTACTCTCATTTAGTTTT